>NC_141143.1:1650000-1950000 GCF_053477565.2 Lygodium microphyllum | reverse complement strand
CATTGAAGTCTTCTACAAAGCAGCCCTTTACATTAAATCTCACTTGCAGCCCTTGCTCTACCATTTGACCGACTAACACCAAGTTCTTTGTAATATATGGCACATGTAATACATCTGAAAGACTCTTTGTCTTACCATCATGCAAGGACAAGGGAACTTTTTCAATGTGTGAAATTGGGTGGCATGAATCATCACCCGTCTGCACATAACCTACATTTTGCAAATCATGCATCTCTCCAAACCATTCTGCATGGCTAGTCATATGATTGGATGCACCTGAATCAACATACCAAACATCATCATGTGCTCCCTTTCCTGTAACAGCATTCAGCATATGCTACATAACAAACAGACGTTCATTTTTGTCTTCATTCTGTCGTGAAGACGATGCATAGTTTCCTTGCTACAACTTACCACTGCGGATATCATCTCTCTTAGCATAACATTGGGTTGCAATATGACCTGTTTTGCCACAGTAGTGGCACACAATACCAGAGTTGTTAGAACCTCTGTTCTGCCATCCACCTCTTCCTCTTAAGCTCCCTCTGCCTCTAAAGTTACCACGACCTCCTGAAACTTGCATATCGCCAAATTGCTGATTCAATCTATTTTGCTGATTGTCACTACCACGTCCTGTACTACGGCCTTTTGAAGAGAACCTGCCACGTCTCCTTCTTGAACTGAAGTAGAAAGCTGGGACATGTTTACCACTTTTTTCAAATGTCTCACTCTGCATGTTGATCTCTTCAGTGATCATAAGGAAGACCAACTCATCGAAATTTGGAAATGGCTTTCTAACATATACGGAAGTTACAAAAGACTTCCAAGACTTTTCATTGTTAAGTGCACCCAAGGTAGCCAACACCAAATCATCATCATCAGGCATTGCATCAATCGCTGCCAAGGCATCTCCAATGCTCCTTACCTTCAGTGCATACTCATTGATAGACATCTTTCCTTTCTTCAATGTATTCAAATCTTGCTTGAGTTGAATCTTTCATGCCTTTGTATTTACAGAAAACATACTTTCAAGTATGGTCCAAGTTGCATATGAATTCTCTGCATTTCTAATGTGTCCCAGCATATTATTGTCAATTATTGCAGACAACCAATACATGACCTTTTTATCTTCTGCATTCCATTCCTTCCGTGCCTTTGTCTCTTGTCAAGAATTGCGTGGTGGAGGGGGTTGCTCAAGATGTTGCGCCGAACACACACAGAATGCACAAGGAGAAGCTCACTCAAGAGACAACAAGAGAGATGGAGGCCAAAACGTTTTCTTTTTGCTGATTTCTTCTTCTTCTTCCACACTCTTTACAATGTACACAAAGTATAGATAAGATACAACATAAAAGGAAAGTGGCCTACTAAGTCAAACAATGCATAACCGACTCCACTAGTCAACTGGCGCTATAACTATGCCAGCTGTAAATAGGTGTAACGACCTGAATATAATAAGTAATGAGTCAGTGGCCATGTGAGATGCATAATGACCACCGACATGCTAGGTGTAGAAGTGTGGACCCATCTAACCAGGCGGTCCATCATCAATGTCCACATGTGTTGAGCTTGTCATCTCAACACTCCCCCTCAAGCTCCACTGCATCTCTGCAACTCCAAGTAAGCTTCGAAACTTTTGAAGCTTCTCTATACCCAATGCCTTCGTGAAGATGTCAGCTATCTGATCCTGTGTGCTGACATACACTAAGTCAATTTCACCTGTTAGTACATTCTCTCTCACAAAGTGGTAGTGTACCTCAATATGTTTTGTCCTGGCATGGAACACAGGGTTCCTAGCCAACTGTATATTGCTCATGTTGTCACAATAAATGACAACTGGACCTTCCACCTGCATATCCAAATCAGTCAATAGCTTTTGCAGCCATACTACCTCACATGCTGCAATAGCAGCACCTCTATACTCAGCCTCTGTACTTGACAAAGCAACTGTAGATTGCTTTTTGCTGCTCCATGCAACTGCTGCACTACCAAGAGAGAACATGTATCCCCTGGTAGATCTTCTATCAGACATACTACCAGCCCAATCTGCATCTGTGTATCCAAACACCTGTACATCTGTACCTGCCTCATAGAAAAGTCCGTAATGTAATGTGGACTTTACATATCTCAATATGCGTCTGACTGCATCCAAATGTGGCTTTCTAGGTACTTGCATAAACTGACTCACAAAACCAATAGCGTAGCTCAAGTCTGGCCTTGTAATGGTCATGTAGATCAAACTCCCCACTATCCTCCTGAACATAGTAGGGTCTTCTATCTCATCCCCAACATCAGCACTCAACTTTACATTCTGCTCCAACGGGGCTAAAAGTGGTTTGCATGCAGCCATACCATACTTGGACAACATATCCAAGCCATACTGTCTTTGGGACAGCCATATACCATCATCACATCTGATCACCTCAATGACAAGGAAGTACCTTAGCTCACCTAAATCCTTCATCTCAAACTTCATCTTCAAACAGCCCTTGACTTCAGCAATCCCACTATCACTATCACCTGTAATAATCAAGTCATCCACATAGATGACTATGATGACCAAACCTGCTTCTCCCTTTCTCACATAAAGTGAGTGATCAGCATCATAAGCATAAAAGCCAATATTGACAAGATACTCTCTGATCTTGTCAGACCATGCTCTAGGTGCTTGCTTGAGCCCATAGAGTGCCTTCTTCAACCTGCACACATACGTGGGATGCTCTAAATCTTCATAACCTGCTGGCTGATCCATATACACTTCTTCCTGCAAATCACCATGCAAGAAGGCATTCTTTACATCCATTTGCTACAACCTCCAACCTTTGGCTGCTGCCAAAGCAATCACACATCTAACAGTTGCCATCCTAGCAACTGGACTGAAGGTTTCATCATAATCTATGCCATATGTCTGGGCATAGCCTTTTGCAACCAGCCTAGCTTTGTACCTGCTAATAGAACCATCTACATTGTGCTTAATCTTATAAACCCACTTACATCCAATAGCTTTCTTTCCCTTCGGCAACGATACTAGATCCCAAGTCTTATTGGCCTCTAATGCAGCCATCTCCTCATCCATTGTTGCATCCCAATGAGCATGACCAATAGCCTCCTCAAAACATGTGGGCTCAACATCCTCAACTAGTTTCACCATATAAGCATAATGGTGAGCTGCATAACCTTCAAAACCAAATCTTTTAACAAGGTATCTCACCCTGCTAGACCTGTGTACCACTGGATCACTCAATGGAGTCTTTGCATTAACGCGTGCTCTCTGCACACCTGGAGTCCTCACTGAAGGAATGCCAAGCTCATCATCTAAGCTCTCTGAGCCACTAGAGTCTCCATCAAGAACTGCATCAATGCCTTCTAACACTTTATTCTTTCCTTTTTCTTTACCTGTAGTGCTACTAGATGCACCTGAAGATGTAGAGGTACTCCTTAGTCTCCCAAACCAAGGACTACTAGATGATGTCTCTGGTCCACTAAGAGTCTGTGATTCTTGGTTTTTAGCCTGCACATGAGTATCATGATCATCATCAACATCCAATGCATCACCACTAGATGCATACCAACTCCTCATTTCATCAAAGATGACATCCCTGCTCACTCTGAACTTACATGTGACAGGGTTGTAATAGCGATACCCTTTCTGCTCTAAAGAGTATCCAATAAAGATACACTTTTCAGCCTTTGGATCTAGTTTTCTCTGCAACTCATCTGGCACATGAACATACGCAATGCAGCCAAACACTTTCAAGTGTGAAACATCAGGCTTCTTACCTGTAAAACATTCTTCGGGGGTCATACCATGAACTGCAGCTGTGGGAGTTCTGTTCATAATATAAATAGCAGTATGAACAACCTCAGACCAAAAATGCTTAGGCATATTCTTTTCAGCCATCAAGGCGCGTGCAACTTCTTCAATATGCCTGTTTTTCCTTTCTGCAACCCCATTTTGCTGTGGGGTATACCTCCATGTGAACTGTCTCTTTATCCCATGAGACCTCAAAAAATCACTGAACTCATTTGAGAGGTACTCTCCCCCTCCATCTGACCTCAAGCACTTTACTTTCAAGCCTGTTTCTCTTTCAACTGCAGCCTTGAAAGTTCTAAAGTGCTCAAATGCTTCACTCTTTTCCTTCATAAAATATATCCACAGCTTTCTAGAACAATCATCAATGAATGTGACAAATTATGAACTGCCTCCAAGAGATACATTTTGTGTAGGCACTCAAATGTCTGTATGCACAACATCAAGGATATTTTTGCTTACATCTCTGTCATGTGAAAAGGGTTGTCTTGCCTGCTTACCAAACTAACATGCTTTGCATACCTTATGAAATTCTACAATTCTAAATGTAGGCAAACCTGTAACCAACCCTTTGGACTGCATTAATTTCATCCTTTGTATATTTGCATGTCCAATGTGTTTTTGCCAAATTTCAATATCTGCAACAACACCTTTTCCTTTAGCATACATAGCAGCATTCATAATAGGAATTCCAACATCCAGAGTAAACATGCATCCAACTCTACTTCCCTTTGCAACTAACGTGCACTTGTCATTGAAGTCTTCTACAAAGCAGCCCTTTACATTAAATCTCACTTGCAGCCCTTGCTCTACCATTTGACCGACTAACACCAAGTTCTTTGTAATATATGGCACATGTAATACATCTGAAAGACTCTTTGTCTTACCATCATGCAAGGACAAGGGAACTTTTTCAATGTGTGAAATTGGGTGGCATGAATCATCACCCGTCTGCACATAACCTACATTTTGCAAATCATGCATCTCTCCAAACCATTCTGCATGGCTAGTCATATGATTGGATGCACCTGAATCAACATACCAAACATCATCATGTGTTCTCTTTCCTATAACAGCATTCAGCATATGCTGCATAACAAACAGATGTTCATTTTTGTCTTCATGTCATGAAGAGGATGCATAGTTTTCTTGCTGCAACTTACCACTGTGGATATCATCTTTCTTAGCATAACATTGGGCTACAATATGACCTGTTTTGCCACAGTAGTGACACACAATACCAGAGTTGTTAGAATTTATGTTCTGCCATCCACCTCTTCCTCTTAAGCTCCCTCTGCCTCTAAAGTTACCACGACCTCCTGAAACTTGCATATCGCCAAATTGCTGATTCAATCTATTTTGCTGATTGTCACTATCACGTCCTGTACTACGGCCTTTTGAAGAGAACCTGCCACGTCTCCTTCTTGAACTGAAGTAGAAAGCTGGGACATGTTTACCACTTTTTTCAAATGTCTCACTCTGCATGTTGATCTCTTCAGTGATCATAAGGAAGACCAACTCATCGAAATTTGGAAATGGCTTTCTAACATATACGGAAGTTACAAAAGACTTCCAGGACTTTTCATTGTTAAGTGCACCCAAGGTAGCCAACACCAAATCATCATCATCAGGCATTGCATCAATCGCTGCCAAGGCATCTCCAATGCTCCTTACCTTCAGTGCATACTCATTGATAGACATCTTTCCTTTCTTCAATGTATTCAAATCTTGCTTGAGTTGAATCTTTCATGCCTTTGTATTTACAGAAAACATACTTTCAAGTATGGTCCAAGTTGCATATGAATTCTCTGCATTTCTAATGTGTCCCAGCATATTATTGTCAATTATTGCAGACAACCAATACATGACCTTTTTATCTTCTGCATTCCATTCCTTCCGTGCCTTTGTCTCTTGTCAAGAATTGCGTGGTGGAGGGGGTTGCTCAAGATGTTGCGCCGAACACACACAGAATGCACAAGGAGAAGCTCACTCAAGAGACAACAAGAGAGATGGAGGCCAAAACGTTTTCTTTTTGCTGATTTCTTCTTCTTCTTCCACACTCTTTACAATGTACACAAAGTATAGATAAGATACAACATAAAAGGAAAGTGGCCTACTAAGTCAAACAATGCATAACCGACTCCACTAGTCAACTGGCGCTATAACTATGCCAGCTGTAAATAGGTGTAACGACCTGAATATAATAAGTAATGAGTCAGTGGCCATGTGAGATGCATAATGACCACCGACATGCTAGGTGTAGAAGTGTGGACCCATCTAACCAGGCGGTCCATCATCAATGTCCACATGTGTTGAGCTTGTCATCTCAACACTCCCCCTCAAGCTCCACTGCATCTCTGCAACTCCAAGTAAGCTTCGAAACTTTTGAAGCTTCTCTATACCCAATGCCTTCGTGAAGATGTCAGCTATCTGATCCTGTGTGCTGACATACACTAAGTCAATTTCACCTGTTAGTACATTCTCTCTCACAAAGTGGTAGTGTACCTCAATATGTTTTGTCCTGGCATGGAACACAGGGTTCCTAGCCAACTGTATATTGCTCATGTTGTCACAATAAATGACAACTGGACCTTCCACCTGCATATCCAAATCAGTCAATAGCTTTTGCAGCCATACTACCTCACATGCTGCAATAGCAGCACCTCTATACTCAGCCTCTGTACTTGACAAAGCAACTGTAGATTGCTTTTTGCTGCTCCATGCAACTGCTGCACTACCAAGAGAGAACATGTATCCCCTGGTAGATCTTCTATCAGACATACTACCAGCCCAATCTGCATCTGTGTATCCAAACACCTGTACATCTGTACCTGCCTCATAGAAAAGTCCGTAATGTAATGTGGACTTTACATATCTCAATATGCGTCTGACTGCATCCAAATGTGGCTTTCTAGGTACTTGCATAAACTGACTCACAAAACCAATAGCGTAGCTCAAGTCTGGCCTTGTAATGGTCATGTAGATCAAACTCCCCACTATCCTCCTGAACATAGTAGGGTCTTCTATCTCATCCCCAACATCAGCACTCAACTTTACATTCTGCTCCAACGGGGCTAAAAGTGGTTTGCATGCAGCCATACCATACTTGGACAACATATCCAAGCCATACTGTCTTTGGGACAGCCATATACCATCATCACATCTGATCACCTCAATGACAAGGAAGTACCTTAGCTCACCTAAATCCTTCATCTCAAACTTCATCTTCAAACAGCCCTTGACTTCAGCAATCCCACTATCACTATCACCTGTAATAATCAAGTCATCCACATAGATGACTATGATGACCAAACCTGCTTCTCCCTTTCTCACATAAAGTGAGTGATCAGCATCATAAGCATAAAAGCCAATATTGACAAGATACTCTCTGATCTTGTCAGACCATGCTCTAGGTGCTTGCTTGAGCCCATAGAGTGCCTTCTTCAACCTGCACACATACGTGGGATGCTCTAAATCTTCATAACCTGCTGGCTGATCCATATACACTTCTTCCTGCAAATCACCATGCAAGAAGGCATTCTTTACATCCATTTGCTACAACCTCCAACCTTTGGCTGCTGCCAAAGCAATCACACATCTAACAGTTGCCATCCTAGCAACTGGACTGAAGGTTTCATCATAATCTATGCCATATGTCTGGGCATAGCCTTTTGCAACCAGCCTAGCTTTGTACCTGCTAATAGAACCATCTACATTGTGCTTAATCTTATAAACCCACTTACATCCAATAGCTTTCTTTCCCTTCGGCAACGATACTAGATCCCAAGTCTTATTGGCCTCTAATGCAGCCATCTCCTCATCCATTGTTGCATCCCAATGAGCATGACCAATAGCCTCCTCAAAACATGTGGGCTCAACATCCTCAACTAGTTTCACCATATAAGCATAATGGTGAGCTGCATAACCTTCAAAACCAAATCTTTTAACAAGGTATCTCACCCTGCTAGACCTGTGTACCACTGGATCACTCAATGGAGTCTTTGCATTAACGCGTGCTCTCTGCACACCTGGAGTCCTCACTGAAGGAATGCCAAGCTCATCATCTAAGCTCTCTGAGCCACTAGAGTCTCCATCAAGAACTGCATCAATGCCTTCTAACACTTTATTCTTTCCTTTTTCTTTACCTGTAGTGCTACTAGATGCACCTGAAGATGTAGAGGTACTCCTTAGTCTCCCAAACCAAGGACTACTAGATGATGTCTCTGGTCCACTAAGAGTCTGTGATTCTTGGTTTTTAGCCTGCACATGAGTATCATGATCATCATCAACATCCAATGCATCACCACTAGATGCATACCAACTCCTCATTTCATCAAAGATGACATCCCTGCTCACTCTGAACTTACATGTGACAGGGTTGTAATAGCGATACCCTTTCTGCTCTAAAGAGTATCCAATAAAGATACACTTTTCAGCCTTTGGATCTAGTTTTCTCTGCAACTCATCTGGCACATGAACATACGCAATGCAGCCAAACACTTTCAAGTGTGAAACATCAGGCTTCTTACCTGTAAAACATTCTTCGGGGGTCATACCATGAACTGCAGCTGTGGGAGTTCTGTTCATAATATAAATAGCAGTATGAACAACCTCAGACCAAAAATGCTTAGGCATATTCTTTTCAGCCATCAAGGCGCGTGCAACTTCTTCAATATGCCTGTTTTTCCTTTCTGCAACCCCATTTTGCTGTGGGGTATACCTCCATGTGAACTGTCTCTTTATCCCATGAGACCTCAAAAAATCACTGAACTCATTTGAGAGGTACTCTCCCCCTCCATCTGACCTCAAGCACTTTACTTTCAAGCCTGTTTCTCTTTCAACTGCAGCCTTGAAAGTTCTAAAGTGCTCAAATGCTTCACTCTTTTCCTTCATAAAATATATCCACAGCTTTCTAGAACAATCATCAATGAATGTGACAAATTATGAACTGCCTCCAAGAGATACATTTTGTGTAGGCACTCAAATGTCTGTATGCACAACATCAAGGATATTTTTGCTTACATCTCTGTCATGTGAAAAGGGTTGTCTTGCCTGCTTACCAAACTAACATGCTTTGCATACCTTATGAAATTCTACAATTCTAAATGTAGGCAAACCTGTAACCAACCCTTTGGACTGCATTAATTTCATCCTTTGTATATTTGCATGTCCAATGTGTTTTTGCCAAATTTCAATATCTGCAACAACACCTTTTCCTTTAGCATACATAGCAGCATTCATAATAGGAATTCCAACATCCAGAGTAAACATGCATCCAACTCTACTTCCCTTTGCAACTAACGTGCACTTGTCATTGAAGTCTTCTACAAAGCAGCCCTTTACATTAAATCTCACTTGCAGCCCTTGCTCTACCATTTGACCGACTAACACCAAGTTCTTTGTAATATATGGCACATGTAATACATCTGAAAGACTCTTTGTCTTACCATCATGCAAGGACAAGGGAACTTTTTCAATGTGTGAAATTGGGTGGCATGAATCATCACCCGTCTGCACATAACCTACATTTTGCAAATCATGCATCTCTCCAAACCATTCTGCATGGCTAGTCATATGATTGGATGCACCTGAATCAACATACCAAACATCATCATGTGTTCTCTTTCCTATAACAGCATTCAGCATATGCTGCATAACAAACAGATGTTCATTTTTGTCTTCATGTCATGAAGAGGATGCATAGTTTTCTTGCTGCAACTTACCACTGTGGATATCATCTTTCTTAGCATAACATTGGGCTACAATATGACCTGTTTTGCCACAGTAGTGACACACAATACCAGAGTTGTTAGAATTTATGTTCTGCCATCCACCTCTTCCTCTTAAGCTCCCTCTGCCTCTAAAGTTACCACGACCTCCTGAAACTTGCATATCGCCAAATTGCTGATTCAATCTATTTTGCTGATTGTCACTATCACGTCCTGTACTACGGCCTTTTGAAGAGAACCTGCCACGTCTCCTTCTTGAACTGAAGTAGAAAGCTGGGACATGTTTACCACTTTTTTCAAATGTCTCACTCTGCATGTTGATCTCTTCAGTGATCATAAGGAAGACCAACTCATCGAAATTTGGAAATGGCTTTCTAACATATACGGAAGTTACAAAAGACTTCCAGGACTTTTCATTGTTAAGTGCACCCAAGGTAGCCAACACCAAATCATCATCATCAGGCATTGCATCAATCGCTGCCAAGGCATCTCCAATGCTCCTTACCTTCAGTGCATACTCATTGATAGACATCTTTCCTTTCTTCAATGTATTCAAATCTTGCTTGAGTTGAATCTTTCATGCCTTTGTATTTACAGAAAACATACTTTCAAGTATGGTCCAAGTTGCATATGAATTCTCTGCATTTCTAATGTGTCCCAGCATATTATTGTCAATTATTGCAGACAACCAATACATGACCTTTTTATCTTCTGCATTCCATTCCTTCCGTGCCTTTGTCTCTTGTCAAGAATTGCGTGGTGGAGGGGGTTGCTCAAGATGTTGCGCCGAACACACACAGAATGCACAAGGAGAAGCTCACTCAAGAGACAACAAGAGAGATGGAGGCCAAAACGTTTTCTTTTTGCTGATTTCTTCTTCTTCTTCCACACTCTTTACAATGTACACAAAGTATAGATAAGATACAACATAAAAGGAAAGTGGCCTACTAAGTCAAACAATGCATAACCGACTCCACTAGTCGACTGGCGCTATAACTATGCCAGCTGTAAATAGGTGTAACGACCTGAATATAATAAGTAATGAGTCAGTGGCCATGTGAGATGCATAATGACCACCGACATGCTAGGTGTAGAAGTGTGGACCCATCTAACCAGGCGGTCCATCATCAATGTCCACATGTGTTGAGCTTGTCATCTCAACACTCCCCCTCAAGCTCCACTGCATCTCTGCAACTCCAAGTAAGCTTCGAAACTTTTGAAGCTTCTCTATACCCAATGCCTTCGTGAAGATGTCAGCTATCTGATCCTGTGTGCTGACATACACTAAGTCAATTTCACCTGTTAGTACATTCTCTCTCACAAAGTGGTAGTGTACCTCAATATGTTTTGTCCTGGCATGGAACACAGGGTTCCTAGCCAACTGTATATTGCTCATGTTGTCACAATAAATGACAACTGGACCTTCCACCTGCATATCCAAATCAGTCAATAGCTTTTGCAGCCATACTACCTCACATGCTGCAATAGCAGCACCTCTATACTCAGCCTCTGTACTTGACAAAGCAACTGTAGATTGCTTTTTGCTGCTCCATGCAACTGCTGCACTACCAAGAGAGAACATGTATCCCCTGGTAGATCTTCTATCAGACATACTACCAGCCCAATCTGCATCTGTGTATCCAAACACCTGTACATCTGTACCTGCCTCATAGAAAAGTCCGTAATGTAATGTGGACTTTACATATCTCAATATGCGTCTGACTGCATCCAAATGTGGCTTTCTAGGTACTTGCATAAACTGACTCACAAAACCAATAGCGTAGCTCAAGTCTGGCCTTGTAATGGTCATGTAGATCAAACTCCCCACTATCCTCCTGAACATAGTAGGGTCTTCTATCTCATCCCCAACATCAGCACTCAACTTTACATTCTGCTCCAACGGGACTAAAAGTGGTTTGCATGCAGCCATACCATACTTGGACAACATATCCAAGCCATACTGTCTTTGGGACAGCCATATACCATCATCACATCTGATCACCTCAATGACAAGGAAGTACCTTAGCTCACCTAAATCCTTCATCTCAAACTTCATCTTCAAACAGCCCTTGACTTCAGCAATCCCACTATCACTATCACCTGTAATAATCAAGTCATCCACATAGATGACTATGATGACCAAACCTGCTTCTCCCTTTCTCACATAAAGTGAGTGATCAGCATCATAAGCATAAAAGCCAATATTGACAAGATACTCTCTGATCTTGTCAGACCATGCTCTAGGTGCTTGCTTGAGCCCATAGAGTGCCTTCTTCAACCTGCACACATACGTGGGATGCTCTAAATCTTCATAACCTGCTGGCTGATCCATATACACTTCTTCCTGCAAATCACCATGCAAGAAGGCATTCTTTACATCCATTTGCTACAACCTCCAACCTTTGGCTGCTGCCAAAGCAATCACACATCTAACAGTTGCCATCCTAGCAACTGGACTGAAGGTTTCATCATAATCTATGCCATATGTCTGGGCATAGCCTTTTGCAACCAGCCTAGCTTTGTACCTGCTAATAGAACCATCTACATTGTGCTTAATCTTATAAACCCACTTACATCCAATAGCTTTCTTTCCCTTCGGCAACGATACTAGATCCCAAGTCTTATTGGCCTCTAATGCAGCCATCTCCTCATCCATTGTTGCATCCCAATGAGCATGACCAATAGCCTCCTCAAAACATGTGGGCTCAACATCCTCAACTAGTTTCACCATATAAGCATAATGGTGAGCTGCATAACCTTCAAAACCAAATCTTTTAACAAGGTATCTCACCCTGCTAGACCTGTGTACCACTGGATCACTCAATGGAGTCTTTGCATTAACGCGTGCTCTCTGCACACCTGGAGTCCTCACTGAAGGAATGCCAAGCTCATCATCTAAGCTCTCTGAGCCACTAGAGTCTCCATCAAGAACTGCGTCAATGCCTTCTAACACTTTATTCTTTCCTTTTTCTTTACCTGTAGTGCTACTAGATGCACCTGAAGATGTAGAGGTACTCCTTAGTCTCCCAAACCAAGGACTACTAGATGATGTCTCTGGTCCACTAAGAGTCTGTGATTCTTGCTTTTTAGCCTGCACATGAGTATCATGATCATCATCAACATCCAATGCATCACCACTAGATGCATACCAACTCCTCATTTCATCAAAGATGACATCCCTGCTCACTCTGAACTTACATGTGACAGGGTTGTAATAGTGATACCCTTTCTGCTCTAAAGAGTATCCAATAAAGATACACTTTTCAGCCTTTGGATCTAGTTTTCTCTGCAACTCATCTGGCACATGAACATACGCAATGCAGCCAAACACTTTCAAGTGTGAAACATCAGGCTTCTTACCTGTAAAACATTCTTCGGGGGTCATACCATGAACTGCAGCTGTGGGAGTTCTGCTCATAATATAAATAGCAGTATGAACAGCCTCAGACAAAAAATGCTTAGGCATATTCTTTTCAGCCATCAAGGCGCGTGCAACTTCTTCAATATGCCTGTTTTTCCTTTCTGCAACCCCATTTTGCTGTGGGGTATACCTCCATGTGAACTGTCTCTTTATCCCATGAGACCTCAAAAAATCACTGAACTCATTTGAGAGGTACTCTCCCCCTCCATCTGACCTCAAGCACTTTACTTTCAAGCCTGTTTCTCTTTCAACTGCAGCCTTGAAAGTTCTAAAGTGCTCAAATGCTTCACTCTTTTCCTTCATAAAATATATCCACAGCTTTCTAGAACAATCATCAATGAATGTGACAAATTATGAACTGCCTCCAAGAGATACATTTTGTGTAGGCACTCAAATGTCTGTATGCACAACATCAAGGATATTTCTGCTTACATCTCTGTCATGTGAAAAGGGTTGTCTTGCCTGCTTACCAAACTAACATGCTTTGCATACCTTATGAAATTCTACAATTCTAAATGTAGGCAAACCTGTAACCAACCCTTTGGACTGCATTAATTTCATCCTTTGTATATTTGCATGTCCAATGCGTTTTTGCCAAATTTCAATATCTGCAACAACACCTTTTCCTTTAGCATACATAGCAGCATTCATAATAGGAATTCCAACATCCAGAGTAAACATACATCCAACTCTACTTCCCTTTGCAACTAACGTGCACTTGTCATTGAAGTCTTCTACAAAGCAGCCCTTTACATTAAATCTCACTTGCAGCCCTTGCTCTACCATTTGACCGACTAACACCAAGTTCTTTGTAATATATGGCACATGTAATACATCTGAAAGACTCTTTGTCTTACCATCATGCAAGGACAAGGGAACTTTTTCAATGTGTGAAATTGGGTGGCATGAATCATCACCCGTCTGCACATAACCTACATTTTGCAAATCATGCATCTCTCCAAACCATTCTGCATGGCTAGTCATATGATTGGATGCACCTGAATCAACATACCAAACATCATCATGTGCTCCCTTTCCTGTAACAGCATTCAGCATATGCTGCATAACAAACAGACGTTCATTTTTGTCTTCATTCTGTCGTGAAGACGATGCATAGTTTCCTTGCTACAACTTACCACTGCGGATATCATCTCTCTTAGCATAACATTGGGTTGCAATATGACCTGTTTTGCCACAGTAGTGGCACACAATACCAGAGTTGTTAGAACCTCTGTTCTGCCATCCACCTCTTCCTCTAAAGCTCCCCCTGCCTCTAAAGTTACCACGATCTCCTGAAACCTGCATATCGCCAAATTGCTGATTCAATCTATTTTGTTGGTTGTCACTACCACGTCCTGTACCACGGCTCTTGAAGAGAACCTGCCACGTCCCCTTCCTGAACTGGAGTAGAAATCTTGGACCTGTTCACCGCTTGTTTCAGATGTCTCACTCTGCATGTTGATCTCTTCAGTGATCATAAGGGAGACCAACTCATTGAAATGTGGAAATGGCTTTCTGACATATACGGAGGTTACAAAAGACTTCCAAGCCTTTTCATTATTAAGTCCACCCAAGGTAGACGACACCAAATTATCATAATTGGGCATTGCATCAATTGCTGCCAAGGCATCTGCAATACTCCTTACCTTCAATGCATACTCATTGATAGACATCTTCCCTTTCTTCAATGTATTCAACTCTTGCTTGAGTTGAATCTTTCGTGCCTTTGTATTTACAGAAAACATACTTTCAAGTATGGTCCAAGCTGCATATGCATTCTCTGCATTTCTAATGTGTCCCAACATATTATTGTCAATTATTGCAGACAACCAATACATGACCTTCTTGTCTTTTGCATTCCATTCCTTTCGTGCCTTTGTCTCTTCTGTAGTTGGAGGATCACTCACCTCCGGCTCCTTTTCTTCACCTGAAACGAACTCGTAGAGGCCTTTTCCAATAAGAAAGTTCGTGACACGGAACTTCCATGAAGGGTAGTTGTTCTTGTCGAGCTTCTCAATGATGGGGCTTCCACTATTCTCTGCCATTATCACAAGAATAATACCAAACAGCAAGCAAATCTTCTGCAACCCTCGACCTGTAGTGCACAGCAATACACCAGACAGCCTTTTTCACTGTCTGCTCAACAATACATGCAATCTTCAACTAGTTTGCAAATAAACCTTGTGTTTACTCACTGGTAAACACCTTTGATCTTACAGATCTGAAATCTGTAACCTGCGCACCCACTTTCGGTCGATACAGCCGAAGTCACAACGTACCCTGAAACTGTTGTCCGCAACCTTGCGGCTCTAAAACGGGCTCTGAAACGGCCTCAAATGCCCAAAATAACTGCGGGAAAGCCCTAAAGGGCCTATCTGCAGAATATACAGCGCTCTTCGCGCACACCAAATCTCACTGCAATCTGATATTTTTGCTCTGCCCTGCTTCCGGTGCCTCCATAGGCACTATCCAAGAGAAAAAGTGGAAGGATGGGAGAGCTTCTTACCCGTGGCTTGCTTCCTCAAACCTTGCTTCTTCTCCTTTGCTTCAACCTTTGAAATCAGCCTCTCTTAGTGGTGCGGCTCTGATACCATGTCAAGAATCGCGTGGTGGAGGGGGTTGCTCAAGATGTTGTGCCGAACACACACAGAATGCACAAGGAGAAGCTCACTCAAGAGACAAGAAGAGAGATGGAGGCCAAAACGTTTTCTTGCTAATTTCTTCTTCTTCTTCCATACTCTTTACAATGTACACAAAGTATAGATAAGATACAACATAAAAGGAAAGTGGCCTACTAAGTCAAACAATGCATAACCGACTACACTAGTCGACTGGCGCTATAACTATGCCAGCTGTAAATAGGTGTAACGACCTGAATATAATAAGTAATGAGTCAGTGGCCATGTGAGATGCATAATGACCACCGACGTGCTAGGTGTAGACGTGTGGACCCATCTAACCAAGCAGTCCATCATCAATGTCCGCATGTGTTGAGCTTGTCATCTCAACATCTCTTCTGCAGTTGGAGGATCACTCACCTCCGGCTCCTTTTCTTCACCTGAAACAAACTCGTAGAGGCCTTTTCCAATAAGGAAGTTCGTGACACACAACTTCCATGAAGGGTAGTTGTTCTTGTCGAGCTTCTTCATGATGGGGCTTCCACTATTCTCTGTCATTATCACAAAATTAATACCAAATAGCAAGCAAATCTTCTGCAACCCTCGACTTATAGTGCACAGCAATACACCAGATAGCCTTTTTCACTGTCTGCTCAATAGTACATGCAATCTGCAACCATTTTGCAGATAAACCTTGTGTTTACTCACTGGTAAACACCTTTGAACTTACAGATCTGAAATCTATAACCTACGCACCCACTTTCGGTCAATATAGTCGACGTCACAGTGTACCCTGAAATTGATGTCCGGAATCTTGCGGCTCTAAAATGGGGCCTGAAATGGCCTCAGATGCCCAAAATAACTGCGGGCAGAATACACAACGCTCTTCGCGCACACCAAATTTCACTACAATCTGAGATTTTTGCTCGACCCTGCTTTCGGTGCCTCCATAGGCACTATCCAAGAGACAGAGTGGAAGAATGGGAGAGCTTTTTATCCATGGCTTGCTTGCTCAAACCTTGCTTCTTCTCCTTCGCTTCAACCTTCTGCAGAATACACAGTGCTCTCTCAATGGTGCGGCTCTGATACCATGTCAAGAATCGCATGGTGGGGGGACTTGCTCAAGATGCTGCGCCAAACACACACAGAATGCATAAGGAGAAGCTCACTCAAGAGACAAGAAGAGAGATGGAGGCCAAAAACGTTTTCTTGCTGGTTTCTTCTTCTTCTTCCACACTCTTTACAATGTACACAAAGTATAGATAAGATACAACATAAAGGAAAGTGGCCTACTAAGTCAAACAATGCATAACCGACTATACTAGTCGGCTGGCGCTATAACTATGCGAGTTTGTAAATAGGTGTAACAACTTGAATATAATAAGTAATGAGTCCGTAGTCATGTGTGAGTCATAATAGCCACCGACGTGCTAAGTGTAGACGTGTGGATCCATCTAACAAGGCGGTCCATTATCAATGTCCACATGTGTTGAGCTTGTCATCTCAACAACATCCCCCCATCACACGATTCTAGACATGGTATCAAAGCCACACCACTGAGAGAGGCTGATTTAAAAGACTGAAGTGAAGGAGAAGAAGCAAGGTTCGAGCAAGCAAGCAACAGGTAAGAAGCTCTCCCATTCTTTCACACTCTCTCTTGGATAGTGCCTGTGGAGGCACCGGTAGCAGGGTCGAGCAAAAATCTTATACTACTATGAAATTTGGTGTGCAATTATTTTGGGCGTCTAAGGCTGTTTTAGGCCCTGTTTTAGAGCTACAAGGTTTCGGACAACAGTTTCAGGGTACACTGTGATTTCGACTGTATTGACCGAAAGTGGGTGCACAGGTCATAGATTGCGAATCTATAATTTTTGAGGTATTTGCAGGAAGCAAATATAAGTTTTATCTGCAAACAGATTGCAAATTACATGTACTATTGAGCAATCAATGAATAAGGTTGCTTGGTGTATTGTTGTACACGTGTTGTGAAAGATTGAAGAAGACTAGCTTGTTGTGTTGTATCCTTGTTTGTGATAATGGCAAAGAGCAGTGGAAATCCCATTATTGAGAAGCTTGACAAGAACAACTACCTTTCATGGAAGATTCGTGTGACGAACTTCCTCATTGGAAAGGGTCTTTATGAGTTTGTTTCATGTCAAGAAAAGGAGCCAGAGCTGGGTATCCCTCCGACTGCAAATGAGTTAAAAGCATGGAAAGAGTGGAATACAAAAGACAAAAATGTGATGTACTGGCTATCTGCAGCCATTGATAATACTATGCTGAGACATATCACGAATGCAAAAACTTCACTTGTAGCTTGGACAATTTTTGAGAGCATCTTTTCAGTAAATAAAAATGCACAAAAGATTCAACTCAAGCAAGAGTTGAATGACTTGAAGAAAGAGAAAATGTATATCAATGAGTATGTGTTGAAGGTGAGAAGCATTGCAGATGCTTTAGCAACGATTGATGCAATGCCGGATGATGATGATTTGGTTTCATCCACTCTGAGTGGCCTTAACAATAAGAAGGCATAGACATCATTTGTTACTTCAGCATATGTATGGAAGCCATTTCTAGATTTTGATGAGCTGATCTCTCTCATGATTACTGAAGAGATCAATATGCAGGGTGATTTTTCTGAAAGAAATGGTGAACAGGTCCAAGAATTTTATTCTAGTTCAGGAAGGGGACGTGGTAGATCCTCTTTGAGAGGCCCTGGTATGGGACATGCTAGCGATAACCAGCAAAACAGGTTCAATCAACAATTTGGTGAAATGCATGTTTCTGGAGGCAGAGGAAACTTTAGAGGCAGGGGGAGTTCTAGAGGAAGAGGTGGATGGCAAAACAGAGGCTCTAGAAATTCTGCTATTGTTTGCCATTATTGTGGCAAAACATGACATATTGCAGTCAAATGTTATGCTAAGAAGGATGATATTTGTAGTGGTAAATTGTAGCAAGGAAACTATGCATCGTCTTCATGACAGAATGAAGACAAAAATGAGCGTCTATTTATTATGCAACATATGATGAATGCAGTTACAAGAAAGGGGACACATGATGATGTATGGTACGTCGATTCGGGTGCATCTAATCATATGACGAGTCATGTTGAATGGTTTGGAGAGATGCAGGACTTACAAAACTCAGGTTATGTGCAAACAGGTGATGATTCATGTCACCCTATTTCACACATTGAAAAGGTTCCCTTGTCCTTGTATGATGGCCAGTCAAAGAGTCCGATAGATGTATTACATGTGCCATCAATTACAAAGAATCTAGTGTCTGTTGGCCAAATGGTAGAGTAGGGGTTGCATATCCGATTCAATGCAAAAGGTTGTTTTGTAGAAGACTTTAATGATAAGTATAAGGTGGTCGCAAAAGAAAGTAGAGTTGGCCGAATGTTCACTTTAGATACTAGAATTCCTATAATGGATACTGCTATGTATGCTAAAGGAAAAAGAGTAGTTGCAAATATTGAAAAATGGCATAAACGTATTGGACATGCAAATATGCAAAGGCTGAAATTAATGCAATCCAGAGGATTGGTTACAGGGTTGGCTTCTTTTAGAGTTGCAGAATTGCATAAAGTCTGTGAAGCATGTTAGTTTGGTAAGCAGGCAAGACAACCCTTCTCTCATGATAGAGAAGTGAGTAGAAAAATACTTGATGTAGTGCATATAGATGTTTGGGGGCCTACACAGAATGTATCTCTCTTGGTGGCAGCAAATACTTTGTCACATTTATTGATGACTATTCAAGGAAGTTATGGGTATACTTCATGAAGGAAAAGAGTGATGTGTTTGAGCACTTCAAATCTTTTAAGGAAGCTATTGAAATAGAAACATGCTTAAACATGAAGTGCTTGAGATCAATTGAGGGGGAGAGTACCTCTCGAATGAGTTCAGTGGCTTCTTGAGGACTCATGGGATAAAGAGGAAATTTACTTGCAAGTATATCCCACATCAAAATGGTGTTGGAGAAAGAAAAAACAGGCATATTGCAGAAGTTGCATGGGCATTAATGGCTAAAAAGAGTATGTCCAAACATTTTTGGTCTGAGGAGGCTATCCATACTACTATCTACATTATGAATAGAACTCCCACAGCTGTAGTTCATGGAATGACTCCTGAAGAATGCTTTATTGGCAAGAAGCCTGATGTATTGCACTTGAAAGTATTTGGATGTGTTGCATACGTTCATGTGCCAGATGAGCTACCAAAGAAGATTGATCCAAAGGTAGAAAAATGTGTTTTTATTGGATACTCTTTAGAGTAGAAAGGGTATCGTTGTTATAACCCTGTCACAGGTGAGTTGAGAGTGAGGAAGGATGTTATCTTTGATGAGATGGGAAGTTGGTATACACCTGCTGGTGATGTTTTGGATGATGATAATGATCAGGACAACTATGTGCAAAAATATAAACAAGAATCATGGAGTCTTAATGGACCAGAAATATCATCCGGTACTACACCTATAGTGAGCCCTTGGTCTGGGAGACTAAGGAGTAGCCCCACATCTTCAGGTGGATCTATAATTGTTGCAGGGAAGAACAAAGGAAATAAGAAAGTGCTGGATGGTAATGATGCATCTATGACTCATTTGGGATTTAATGGAGATTCTAGTGGTTCAGAGAGTTTGGATGATGAGCTTGGCATTCCTTCAGCC
The DNA here is from genome assembly GCF_053477565.2 of Lygodium microphyllum. Lineage (NCBI taxonomy): Eukaryota > Viridiplantae > Streptophyta > Polypodiopsida > Schizaeales > Lygodiaceae > Lygodium > Lygodium microphyllum. The sequence continues at coordinate 1,929,753 of NC_141143.1, read as the reverse complement.
AGGACACCATGTGTACAAACAGCTCACAGTAATGTAAAGGCTCCATTGAGTGATCCGGTGGTACGCAGATCTAGCAGGGTTACCCTGTTAAAAGATTTGGTTTTGAAGGTTATGCAGCTCACCATTATGCTTATATGGTGAAACTAGTTGAGGATGTTGAACCCACTTGTTTTGAGGATGCTGTTGGTCATGCTCATTGGGATGCAATAATGGATGAGGAGATGGTTGCATTAGAAGCCAATAGGACTTGGGATTTGGTACCCTTACCTAAGGGTAAGAAAGCTATTGGCTGTAAGTGGATTTACAAAGTCAAGCATAATGCAGATGGTTTAGTTAGCAGGTATAAGGCTAGGCTAGTTGCAAAAGGCTATGCTCAAACATATGGCATAGATTATGAAGAGACATTCAGTCCAGTTGCAAGGATGGCAACTGTTAGGTGTGTGATTGCCTTGGCATCAGCCAAAGGTTGGAGTTTTTAGCAAATTGATGTTAAGAATGCCTTCTTGCATGGTGAATAGCAAGAAGAAGTGTATATGGAGCAGCTAGTAGGTTATGAGAATTTAGAGCATTACACATATGTGTGCAGATTAAAGAAGGTGCTCTATGGGCTGAAGTAAGCACCAAAAGCATGGTCTGACAAGATTGGAGAGTATCTTGTCAATATTTGATTTTGTATTTTTGATGTTGATCACTCACTTTATGTGCGAAAGGGAGATGCACTTTTGGTCATCATAGTCATCTATATGGATGACTTGATTATTACAAGTGACAGTCACAATGGGATTGCTTAAGTTAAGAAGAAGTTTGAGATGAAAGATTTGGGTGAGCTCTGATACTTTCTTGGTATTGAGGTGATCAGATGTGATGATGGTATATGGCTGTCCCAACAAAGGCAGTATGGCTTGGATATGTCATCCAAGTATGGTATGACATCATGTAAGCCTCGTTCAGTACCATTGGAGCAAAATGTGAAGTTGAGTGTTGACATTGGGGATGAGATAGAAGACCCTACAATGTTCAGGAGGATAGTAGGGAGTTTGATTTACATGACTATCACAAGGCCAGACTTGAGCTATGTGATTGGCCTTGTCAGTTAGTTTATACAGATGCTTAGAATGCCGCATTTGGATGCAGTTAGACGTATATTGAGGTATGTGATGTCCACTTTACATTATGGACTTTTTTATAAGATAGGTAAGGACGTACATGTCTTTGGATACATAGATGCAGATTGGGCTAGTAGCATGTCAGATAGAAGATCTACAAGTGGATTCATGTTTTCCCTTGGTAGTGCAGCAATTACATGGAGCAGCAAAAAGTAACCTACAGTTGCTTTATCGAGTACAGAGGCTGAGTATAGAGGTGCTGCTATGGTAGCATGGGAGGTGGTATGACTGCAAAAGTTATTAGATGATTTGAATGTGCAAGGAGATGGTCCAGTTGTCATTCATTGTGACAACATAAGCAGCATACAGCTATCTAGGAATCCAATGTTCCATGCTAGGACAAAACACATTGAGGTGCACTATCACTTTGTGAGAGAAAAGGTACGTGCAGGAGAGATTGACTTGGTATATGTCAGCACACAAGATCAAATAGCTGACATTTTCACAAAGGCATTGGGTGCAGAGAAGCTTCAAAAGTTCCAAAGCTTACTTAGATTTGCAAAGATAGAATTGAGCTTGAGGGGGAGTGTTGAGATGGCAAGCTCAACACGTGCAGACATTAATGATGGACCGCCTAGCTAGATGAGTCTGCACATCTACACTTAGCACATTGGTGGTCATTATGATACTCACATGGCCACTGACTTATCACTTATTATAGTTAGTTTGTTACACCTACCTATAGCTGGCAAAGATATAACATTAGTCAATTAGTGTAGTCGGTTATGCACTGTTTGACTTAGAAGCCCACTTTCCTTTATGTTGTATCTTATCTATACTTTGTGTATATTGTATAGTGTGTGGAAGAAGAAGAAAAATCAGCAAGAAAATGTTTTGGCCTCCATCTCTCTTCTTGTGTTCTTGAGTGAGCTTCCTCTTGTGTATACAGTGTGTGTTTAGCGCAGTAGCTCAAACAAAGTCTCCCACCATGCGATTCTTGACATAATTTCCAAAATAGGATATCATTATTTCTTTCTTTTTTAGGATTGAATATCAGTTACATTCACGTAGAAGAAAGTAGGTCAATTGCTATTTATGTCCAGAAACCTATATTGTGAAAATGGCAGATCTAGAAAACCATGGATACAGTAATCTCGATACTTGTGGCATCCTTGGATTATAATCTTGTCGGCTAGGATTACCTTCAGTACCTTATCATAGACATAAGAATCTGGACGTATCTGCCAACCAGTGATAATCATAAGTGGGTTCCTTTTTAGACGGACAAGAGATAAAGGCCTCAATTACTTTTAAATTTTTCATCCATTCAAGGCATTTCAGATTAGTCTGCATGTTGAAGAATCGATCGGCCTTAATATAACAGTAACATTCATCCCATAACCATCTTCTTTTATGATTCAGAGGGAATGGATCGTATAGGCGATCAATTATCCTCATCATTTCTCTTCTCCACTCATCATATGTGGAGTTCAGCAAAAATATATACATTGCTCCAAAAACAAGGAACTAGACCCAAGCTTCATTATTACTTATAATAGTTGGTCTTAACAATTAGCAAGCTCATTATTACTTAGAACAGTTGGTCTTAAAAACCATAGATATTTTTAATTTCAATTATGTTATGATAACACGTGTCATGTGCCTACCTAACAATTCTTGGCAGCATGTTTTAGTGGTTCATTGGGGAACTATCCTAGACGGCTTTCCCTAACACTTGTGAGAATGCAGGGGGTCTATTGTATAGGTTTCCCAGAGTCCACCCCAAAACAGAAGGTACCAGCCATCCCCACGAGGATCAACATGCGAGCTTGGGATCCTAATTTGACAATTGAGGTCATCAGCTAGCTCCATTGGAGGTGTCCCACAAGGGCTTCTCATCCAAATGGAGTGATCGTAATTACCCTTAGTTCATGGAGTGCAATACTTTTTTCCAGTAATTGGTTAGGATTTAGGGAACCTTAACGGAGTTTTGGCACAGTCGCCACACCTTTCCCCTAAGATAATTTTTTACCAAGGTTTTAAAACCTGACCCTAGGTAAGTCAACGCTCAGCTCTACCTAATTTTTCCTAATTAGCGTCTCATTCAATCTCTTGAGAGAAGCTCCCAGCTTACCAGGACAACCCATCCATAGGATGGATCTGTCAAGGATCTCGCCAACCCGCTTTTCACAAATGGTTTTCTTTAGTTTTCTAATTACCTATCACATTAAGTTATGGCACATAAAAGCAGCTTCTTAATTAACCCATTATCGTAGGTTCCTTCTCATAATTTATGGCACAATACAAATATAAAGAAAATAATATTTTGGTAAAATATATTTATTATTATTTCACAAAGTTATTTAAAATGATTTTTCCCTTCTACTTATGTAGAAGATAAACCTCTGTTCACACCAGAAAATCCCTTTTGTATGCGTAGAATAAAAGAAACCCTCTGAGATTTCCATCCCTGTACTAGTACCGAGGACTCCAAGATCCCATCCTGATTCATGTGAGAGTCAGGCAGTTCCTAGGAGCGATCGAGAGATTTACGGCTAGAGCCCCTTAGCACTTCTTCCTTCTCCTACCTAACGGATTTTGCACTGAAGCGACCTCTCATCGTCGAGCGGCTAGTCCAAAGCTCCTCACCGTGGCACAAAACAATCCCCCTTGGAGTAGGGTTCCGCGTCTAGTCGTGGGGGAGGCATAGCGCAATCAAATCTAATTGTTGCAAGCACAATCAATATTTCATGTGCAACCATCAATGTGTGCACAAATAAAAAAGAAACAATAGCAAGTGTTTTTAGCGTAGGAAGCAGCCCCACCCAAATACAAGGTTTCTCTTTTAAGGTTCCACCTTATTCTTAGGGTTTCGCTTCCTACTTACAACTCTTTTTTGAGATCCACAATTTATTTTATGAATCTGATTAATTATGAGACGTCTATTTTATCATTATGAAAATTTTATTATTTTTTCCCTAAAATATAAAATGGGCATTTATGCTTGTGGTAGGCAATTCATGCGTTGCCTTGCTCTAACCCACACTTAGCAGGATTTCAAATGCTTTTCCAAGTCTATTTAGACTTTAGAATTTGTATCGACAAATTCTTATCAATGTCCAATAAGTCCTACAGACTTCCGATATTTGTTTAATTTCTTGTTACTGATAGTTTCAAGGTTGTCAAGTATTTTATAGTTGTTTTCACTTAAATATTCTTGATATTTTAGGTTGGATTTTCTTGCTAGTTCATATGTGGGTCAACTCATGATATTGGCGCTCTTGCTAACATGATCATTAATATTAACATTGCATGTGTTTTTAGCAAGAAAATAATTTTTATTTTATTCTACTTATATTTTATGATGTCCGATGCAAGACTTTCAACGTTATCTAAAAATATCAATTTTCATTTAGCTATATCCTAAGTGTAATGTTGATTATTTTTTTGACTTTTTTTATTCCAAGCAATGCAAAAATCATAAGTGAAATTTTTCTTTCATCTTCCAAACATCGAATTATATTTCCACGCACCTAATTTATGCATGTCTAGTATATATTTTCCTATGCAATTTTTTGTTGATTTAATGCATTGATTATTTCATGATATTATCTAAATGATTTTCTATAAAATATTATAAAATTCATATGCATTTATTTATCATTAGAAAAATGAAATAGAGATAGTCACTTTTAGGAAAAAATTATAAAATATTTCCTTCCCTAACAAACGGCAAATGCCTCCTAGCTAGAAAAGACCCATTAACAAGTGGCCTTGCAACACAAAGAAATCCACACACTAAAAGAAAAGCTAAGGGCCAAGGAAGACGACGAAGAACAATGACAAAAAAAACTGGAGGAAGAGAACCATGAGCTGGTCACAATGCAAAGGGAATACAAGCTCCTGGTTCTACAGTAAGCGGAGCTCGAAGCCCATGTGAGAAAGCTTCAAGAGGGCATGGAAGAGCTCGCCGTGTTGGAAGCAAAGAGAGCACAAGAACGGGAAGAATGGAAAAAAGAGAGAGAAGAAGTAGAACGTGGAACACAATGACAAAGGGAAGAACGAGCAACACTAGAGCAGAAGATCATGCGGCTAACAAAAGAAAAATAGGCCCTTGTACAAAAATGGAAAAGGCAAGAGCCGATGATAGTGGCACTGTCACAAAGGCAAAGAGAGGGCCTAGAAGAAATGAAAAAGAAGGCAAGGGAATGGGAAGCCAAGAGCGAGAATCAAATGAAGGATCTAGCAAGCCGCTTGGCCCTTGCAAAGGAAGGCCAAATATTAGCAGAAGGCAGGGCAGTCACCGGTCAAGCTAGCCTCAAAATCCAACAACGTGCCTTCCTCAGCACAATCTTAGACGTCACACTCTCTGAGGAGGAGGAGGCAGTTGATGTGCTTAAAAGGAAACTAGAAATAGCCTAGAAGGCGATCAAAAAAGAGCTATGCTCCTAGGTCCAAGATGCAAGCCTTGACTGGATCAATCAAGATTAGCAAGAGAAACGGTAAGGAGCAGGCTTGACATCGGAGGAGATTGATGCCTTGGAACTTTAGGAATGAAAAATTGAGGAGTCAAGGGTAGGGTCAAGTTATGAAGGAAAGCAACAAGATGAGGAGTGGATCCCACCACCCCCCTCACCACAACCAGAGCCCCCTCAAGAATAAGATGCCACTGTGGAAAGGAAGGCAAAATAAAAAAAGAAGAGGGCCAGAATGTTAGATCAAGCATGCAAAAGAGCTCAAGCACAACCACTTGTAGTTCCACAGCTGCCCATCCCACTAGAAAGGGACTACTTACCCATGAAATAGAATACAGAGCTATCGGTGTGGGAGCAGTGGGAAAATCGTCACTAACCCTTTGACTTCACCTTTTGATATCTAGCGGGTTTGAGAAAATTTGAGCAAAGTACTATCCAACAAAGCAATAACTGAGGTAATCACCATGGGAAAAAGGCTTGGTGAAAGATGGCTCACCAAAAGAGAAAAATCCAACAGCTTAGGGGAAAGAGTCCCCAGATTACTAGGAAAACAAGGTTGAGGAGGTACCCCACATGGTGAAAGGCTACGAATCCCAACCTAAGTGGAGGAGAAGAGTCTGGAACGGCAACATGGACGCATGAATGTTGTTTTCTGGCTCCCTATCCTTCAAATGGAATGACTTGACCTATCTACCATATCCTCAAAGGGTGGGAGTAGATTTTGATCCGGACATCCATGGCCGATACAACTTCCTGAGGATCTACAATGTCAATGCCACAAAACCAAAGGAGGCACTCGCCTTCTCATAACAAGATGTATGGGACTCCATGGCCCATTTCCTAATGGAATTCTCCTCTTGCCCAAACCCTGCCTTTGTAACAACATGTAACTATATTAGATTACTTAGGAATCTCCTCAAGCAAACCCCCGCACTGGCAGAGTACCATCTTCCGCCACTCTTTTTTAACATTGATGCGGGAATAGATGGGTATGCCATGACTCCGCTAATGTTGTGCGCTGCCTTACTCCCATCCTTTTGCATGGCCCTTCTTGAGGACATGAACGATAGCCAATTTACCAAATGTAGCCATCCATTCTTGTCCACCACATCTCTCCATGTTAGAATAGGCCAAAAAGGGTATATGCTAAGCATGCACTTCCTTAACAAATCATTAAAGCCCCCAACTTCCCCATCCCATGCCCACAAACCCAAAAAATGAATTTGTCATCTTGTACTACTTCTCCAAATTCAAGAAACTGTTTATTCAAAAAAAAACAAAACAAAACAAAAAAATGGAAGCTGCACATCGATCACCATCACTGCACCTAGGGGTTCTCAAGTTAGGTGCGCCCGGTGGCCCCAGTCGGCCGCCTCTGTTCCTAATCCCCTATCCTCATTTTGATCCCCCACTTCCCACTTAGGGTACATCAAGGACAAGACACATTTAGGGAGGTAACACTTCCCTATAGTTAGACCTATCGCCCTAAGCTCCATTCCACTAGCAAGTGCATAATGCACCCCCTCACAATGGCACACACCCACAAGTAATGAATCTTTATTTTCTTTCTAGGTACAATCAAAGGCCCCCCCACCAACTTCAGTGACCCCATCATCCATGCAATGTGCTCCCCATCTTATGAAACATCTTACCATGCCGACCTAACAAACCAAGGGGCGGATGCAACAACCCTAATCAAAAAGTGAATGCAGAAGCTCATTTTGAATAGTGCATAAAAAGGTCACCACAGAGGGCCAGGTAATAGATCCATCCAACACAATATTCAATTTCAATGCCAGATCTACCCATCAGCCTCTCTCCATGAGCAGGGCCTTTCAGGTCCATAAATCCCTCCAAGACAAGGGATCATCTCCAACGCAAGGGCCTTTCAGTTCCAAAAATCCCTCCAATAGGTCCATAAATCCCTCCAAGTCAAGGGATCGTCTCTAACTCAAGGGCCTCACTGTTCCATAAATCCCACCAACACACATTTTTCAACTCAACTTGTACACAAACTCAAAGAGCTACTTGGCTACTCCAGCAATAGAGTCTGTCTCATCTCCCAAAAAGTGCCATGGGACTGGCACTCAACTAGGAGGGGGGTAATGTTAACCCTCAAACGGACAAGCTAACAAGGTTGAAAATCTAGAAAATCTAAAGAAGAAGACAAGGCTAAGGAAAAAGTGAAATGGAAGACGAAGGCACACCAAAGAAGAATCTGGAAACACAAGAAATGAAAAATAGTCCCAAATCAAGGAGAAAGACACACAAGAAAAAGCACAAGTCAATACTTTTGTAAAAGCACGCAAGGTGCACTGGGATTTATTTTAAGAGTGACGGGCTCTCACCCATGAAAATTGTAAAGGTAGATGAGCGATGGAAAGTGTTAAAATATTGAGAATGCATGCTATGGAGGATCACTGATGAGCAAATAGAAAATCATAATGAGACACAAGCATTGACAAAGAAGAACAATTAATATTATCCAACCATAGTGCAAGTACAACTGAATGATAATGACTGATGGAATGAGTGTGGGATGAGTGCCTTTTATAGGCTTATAGTAGGTGGTATTGGTAGGTGGAAAAAAGTGGAAAGGGACCATGGTAATCACCAACCATGATTTTAATAAACCATGCATACATGACCTAGTCTAAGGCTTTATTTGCAGCCTGTTTCTTTGCCTTGTTTGTTCCAAACAAAGAGGCTATGGTGGATGTAATTGCACATTTCTCAACACCCCTCCTCAATCACAACCAAAAAAGACACTGAGTATACAAAGGCTATCATGAGTAGAACCTTGCTAAGTGTCGACATGGAAAAACCAACCATACAAAGCTAGAGGCTATTACAAGGCCTCACTAAGTGTGTAGAGGCTGTAGTGTGTAGAGGTTACATGAGGAGTAAAGGAGCTTACGGTGGGAACATTAGACAAGTCCACATTTTGAACTTAAAAATTTCTATCAGAAAATGAGCTACAAAAGAGGGACTGGTGAGTCCTATCCTTTTGTTCTTACGGTTCTTCTTCTCCTTCTTCTTCAATGTTGTCCTCATCTTCTTTGACTATAGCAAGATATGCTCTTTGAGACCTTTTCTTAGCATAGTCAAATTTCTCAATATGCCCGGTTTTCTTACCGCTCTTCTTCCCTTTCATATAGAGGAGTTGTTTGCCTCCTCTTGGGATGCTTGTTTCTCCCTTGTTCTCGATCTTCTTTTCCTCTTCTAGGAGAGAGGCTTTGATGTCCACAAGTTTCAGGTTTTGTATGTTGATTAATCTAGTAGACACATTATCAAACTCAGGTGGAAGACTCTTGAGAAGCACTTCAATGCAAATGTCTTTATCCATCTTCAAGTTGATTCCTACAAGTTGTGTCAACAAGCTTTCCATATAATTCAAATGAGTTGCAAGTGAGGTATTACTTTGCATGTCAAGTCTAAAAAATTCAATTAGTAAGCCATATTTGGAGGATTTTGAATGAGCTCCAAAAAGGATTTCTAATCAATCCCATGTTGCGTGAGAGGTTTCACAATCATCAACATGATGAATGTAGCTGTCATCAAGTTCGAGTTTGATAGTAGCTTGAGCCTTATCATCATTTTTATCCCATATGATTGAAAGTGCAGCTTCCCTTGGTTTCTTCTCTTGACCACTTGTGATTGACCACAAGCCTTTCTTCACTAGGATCACTTTGATCCTAGTTTTCCATGTATGGAATCTGACACCATTGAATCGAGATGTTGGTGAATCCTTTCCCATATTGAGATTGCAAGATCAGTAGCAAATCAACTCCAAACAATTCAAATTTCAATTGAGCACAAGTGCCAAGAAGCACTAGGTGATTAGTATCAAGGGATACTAGGTGATTTGGTAACTATTATGCCCTTGAACTTGGAAACTTCAAGATCTTGCAAGTCCAATTCTTCCCCTCCTTGGTTTGATGCTAGAGTTGCAAAAAAAAGTGAGAGTAGTCCAGCAAAATTGTTGAATTTGAATGTGTCAAAGGACACAAGAGGATTAGTAATAATCAACACTAGTATTAAGAGATACAATGTAGTTGGCACTTGATGTTGAATATTCTTCTTGCCGATTCAAAGTGGTAACTTAGTTGGGAAATCAGTGTTGTAGTAGATCAGAGAGTCACTGACATTACTGAGCCAAAGGAAGTAGGAAAATGAAGAAAAATTTGAGCTTTGAGATTAATGGCTATGGATTCTACATTAGGATTTCTAGGGGCAGTCTGGTTTTTTAGCTCTTGTGAACTGAATAGTTGATCATTTTCAAAACTTTTCTATAGAAATGAAGCTTAAGTGAAAGGCTATCAAAGCCCTATGATGCTCATTACCAGCGCAGTGTATGCTGGAAAACTGAGCAATACGAACGACAGAGACACAGATTTGACCAGTGACTAAGTAAAGGTGCAATGTTGGATAGTAAAACCACCAATGTCGGTTTTTGAAGTGATGGGCAGGAGTGCCTTGAGTCAAGGAAGAGTTCTTCAAGAGAATGCAAGGGCTGATAATGCCAGGAAAGAGAGAATCGAGTCCTCCAATGAAGGTGGGTGGCTATAGAGGTAGGTGAGAGATTCATGAAAAAGTGAAGGGAGATAGAAATTCAAACTGGAATGACCCAATCAGTGGCCTAATGTCTCATTAACTTGAAACCCACTCTGATACCATGTTAAAATATTGAGAATGCATGCTATGGAGAGTCACTGATGAGCAAATAGACAATCATAATGAGGCAGAAGCATTGACGAAGAAGAACAATTAATATTATCCAAGTATAGTGCAAGTACAACTGAATGATAATGACTGATGGAATGAGTGTGGGATGAGTGCCTTTTATAGGCTTATAGTAGGTGGTATTGGTAGGTGGAAAAAAGTGGAAAGGGACCATGGTAATCACCAACCATGATTTTAATAAACCATGCATACATGACCTAGTCTAAGGCTTTATTTGTAGCCTATTTCTTTGCCTTGTTTGTTCCAAATAAAGAGGCTATGGTGGATGTAATTGCACATTTCTCAACAGAAATGAAGCTAGGAAGATAGGAGGACAATGGGAAAAAGGGTCTAGGCCACAGCAATCGACCATGTAAAAAAGGGGATAAGGGGATGATCGCCCAAAAGGGATTTAGGGTTTTGTATATAAAATTGAAAAGTTAATGAGAAGCTCATTCTTGTGTGTGGCCAAAAGTAGCTCTCTTCTTTTTCTTCTTGTTCTTGTTCTTGCTTGCTTGAGCTTTTGCTTGAGAGAGGGAGTGTGAGAGTGTGAGGGAGTGAGTGTGTGAGGGTGAGGGACCATGGTGGAGAAGCTCTCTATCTTCTCCTCTCTTCTTCTCTTCTCTTCTATTCTCTTCTCTTGCTCGCGACAATGGAGCTTGGAGTGTGGATCTTGCTTGAAGCTTGCACTTGGATCGTGGAGCCACTAGAGTGGTTGGGAGAGGAGGCAACTCAATTAGGCATGGAGGTAAGCTCACTACACCCGTAGAGATGGATAGCATGTTGGTTATGTGAGACATAGCCATTAGTGCTCAGCTTGGAATGCTTGGGTCCATGGATCTTGGCAGTTGAGCTTGTGCTCGCCTCTATAGTCATGAGTGTATCCTAAGAATCTTTTTGGGAATGACAACTGGTAATCTTCATAGCCATTGAATCATAAATGCACAAAGAGAACCAATGTAGTACTTTCGTAGATCTTTTCGACCACTGTCCCGGTGAGCTCTTCACTAATTCTGTGTTGGATTCCATTCAAGTAACTCAGGTTTAGCTTTAGTCCCCATGCATAAATCCCAATATCCTTTGGCAATCACAAAATTCTACATCATGAACTTCAATAGTGCAAAGTTCTTGTTATCAAGCTTATCATCAACAATTTGGGTGATGCTATCAGTGCCCTGAGCATTTGCCATATTCCAGTAGACTGTTTTTAATCAATGCATGACTCCTCGCAAACCAAGATGTCTTACCAACCAAATTTATCCTTCAACTTTATGAAAATTTTTTGCAACAAAATCCTTGCTAAAATCACAGTATTTTAGCCCACAAACATGTTAGATACATCCACAGTCAAGTGGCACAACATGTAGGGACATCAACCAGCTCATAAAGCATGTAATTGTTGCATACCCTATGTACACTCAATCTTACTGACATTAGAGAAACATATATTCTGAAATCAATAAAACCAATAAATGACCAACAGTATTTTCTGATTCAAAATAGAGATATTTATGTTTCAAACATGTCCCAAAACATCCTAGACATTTTCCACTATATGCAAGAGTCCATACATGACCTTTCAGGCACACTGTAGTACATGTACAGCAAGTACAAATGCCAAATATCTTCTTAGCTAATAACAGTTAGCAAATATAGAGTCAAAATAAGGAGAAACCAAGATCAAAAGCTTCTCTAATGATAGCATACATATGCCAACACACGTAGAGACCAAGACATGATCATACCGACATTCATACATGCCCTGTCTTCAAGAACCAATGCCATATAACACCTATATTGTTCATGTATAGCCAATAATCATGTCAATGCAATTGATTTTTAACTCTTAAAGTCAGCATTTGATGCTCTTTTCAATTCATACAACATTCAACATACATATGCCCATAATCAGGGTCCACATATACTATCCGTCATAGATTGATTCAAGAAGTAATAGATGCTTGCTGTCCACAATTCAGGATAGATTTCTAGTTTGGTAAAACCTTACAAATCTGAGCATTTGACACTCCAGAACCATGCTCAAATCCATGAGAATAAGGGCATATACATTGTTAGGATGAAAGCCACTAGTGTCTTGGAATCACCTGCTATTTATTGTAGTAAACAGCCATTCTGCACATCTCTATGCTAAATATCTCAAAATCTATGAAGAATTTGAAAAAAAAAATTGTAAAGTTGTAGACCACATCAAAATGATCAAGATGTATGGGTCGTTTCTCCAAAATCCATTTCTATAGCAAGATATGTGTTTTGCAAAAAAAACTGTAGGCATAGTCTCCTTTGATGAAGTTTTTCACATGCGAGACAATAGAATTGAAGAGAAGAGAAGAGAAGAGAGGAGAAGATGGAGAGCTTCTCCACCATGGCCCCTCAACCTCACACACTCACTTCCTCACTCCCTCTCTCGAGCACGAGCACAAGTAAGAGCAAGAAGAAGAAGAAGAAGAAATAGAAAAAGAGAGCTAGTTTTGGCCATACACAAGAATGAGCTTCTTCATTCACTTTTTGTCTTTCTATACATGCCCTAGTCCTTCTTGGGTGCCCATCCCTTTTTAACATGACCGACTATTTTAGCTTGGGTCCTCTTTCCTTATTTCTTCCTATTTACATATTTCCTTCACCCATGCCCACCTACATTTGCAAATTGCACAAGAGGGAGCTTGGCGCTCTTTTACAAAATGAATTTGGTAGATTATTTGGTGCACTTATTATTGTGTGCTTTCTTTACATTTGAGGCTTTTCCTACATTTTTTAAAGCTTACCTTTCTCTTCCATTTTCTCGCTTTGGGGTTATTTTCCATTTTTTATTTCTTGGGGCTTTCCGTCTTGAACTTGTGAAGGTGGTGTAACATTATCCCCCTCCTAGCTAGATGACAGTCCCATGTAACTTGTTGGTGAGGGCTTGGGTGGTGGAAGGTTTACCATGTGGATTGATGATGGGTTGTTGGGGAGGTTGGCTGTGGAGAAGAAGTAGAAAAAATATGGATGAGATAATGCAAAGGACGAGGATAAATTGAGTGGAAAATGGGAGGCTTTGGTGTCCATGGTTGATCGTGGGTTGCTGAATGTACTTGAGAAGGAAAAGGAAGTGCACTACTTGGGGGTGTGTCTACCTCACTATGTAGTGCACGGTGTTTATATCAGTGGAATAAGGAGTTGGGTTGAACCTGAGGCACAAGCCCGTGGTGTTGTCCCACACTTGAGGACCTAGTTCGTGTACAAGGGGATGTGCCGTGGGTGTGACTTAGGGAGACAGGTCTAATCGTAGGCAAGCGGGAGTCCCCCTAGGTGTGTGTCCTACCCTTGATATGCCCTAAGTATGTGAAGTGGGGGAAGGGGCTAGGGTGGTCCTTAGGTGCAGTACTTGTGATGCTCATAGAGTACAGATGGGTTTGATTTCATTGTGGTGTTTCTTTTCTTTCCACTTGTTTCCTTCTTATCCTTCTCCTTTTTCTTTTCCTTTCTTTTCTTTTTCTTCTCTCTTTTCTTCCTTTTATTTTTTGAATTATAAGGTAACCACATTAAGAAGCATCCCATTGATGAGTGGGGGCTTGGTTGTGTGGTGGCTTGAGGACTTTACTTAGGAATTCCCTACTCTCCAGATATCCCTTTAAGTTGGCTCTTACATTGAGTGGAGTGGATGAAAAAAACGGGTGGTTACACCCAAAGAATTGATTGGCACATATCTTCTAAAAGGTTCATACAAAATGTTGGCAAGAGAGTGGCTTTTATCATGAGGCACACCATTGCACATCTATCTATCCTTGCATCGAGATCAAAAAAGAGGGGTGGCAACCACTCTTCCTCTGCAACAATAAGTTTTTGTCAAGAAACCCAATGTGGGGTTGATCATGGGATGTACAAAATGATTGATACATTATCACAGAGGATTGTAATAGACAAGGAACTCCAAGGCTACAAAGAGAAGGCAAACAATATGCACACTCAACAAATGTTCTCTTCTTGTTTTTCATTGCATAGACTGGTTACATATATAAAGGAAGAGATACCAATCAATGATCCCTCACACTTTCCATGTGTGTCCCCATGTGACACCATACAACCCACACTTTACATGTGTGCCCTATGTGGCACATTTTACTCCACATCTCTCATCCATATTCATGCACCATACAATCTTAAGCACATAAGAGTGCTTTCACATATACACACCCGCAAACATCGAAGCTTGCAATGCCAACACCCCCTCTTGAGTGAGGTGTTTAATTTTACATTGTTACCCATCCAATATAGCACTGCATGACCACAATCACTACTTCTTAACACTCCCCCTCAATGATATATTAGAGTATTATATGACTAGACACATCTAGTCCACCATATGCATGTTTTATGTACGTGTACAATGTTCGTTTGAGCACCACTTGCTCGGGTGAACCTACCCCATCCTTTTTTAACAATCCTAGATGTTCGGGAAAGGTATGAAAAACCTCAAGGTGCAACAATCATGTGCATGCTTTACATCACGCACTCACAAATTCTTTTTGAGATCTCAATCTCGGGCAGAGGACCCTACACACATCCCTATCTTGATTCACCTTTGTCGAGAACACATGCATATACATACATTCATTTTGACCTCTAGGTGGGATCAAGCAGAGTACCCTCATACCATGTATGAAATACGAATTTTCATTTTCAACTCTCAAGCTCGGCTATCATTATCCATTATACAACAAGCATATTTAGAAAGTATGACTTTACTTTTGTTTGGATGTATGAATGGGGCTTTATACATGACAAAAACCCAAAAAATATAAGGTTGCCACATGGCAACTCCATCTCATCGTCATTATTAGCTTCTTCTTCATCCTTCTACTTGGGATAGCGATGCTCCTCTTGCATTGGTGATGGCTCTAGGGTCTCCTCTACTACTTCTCTATCTGCCTCCCCTAGAGCTTCCTAGATTATGGCTGTCAACAATCCTCCAAAGCCTATAGTCAAAGCCTTGGAGGTAGATGTTTTCCTCTCAAATTATGTTATGGTAGCTAGAGACTCCCCTCTTGCCACCCTTGGTGCTATGGCTAATACCTTTGATGATGCCTATTTTGTCTTCCACTAGACATAGGTGTTCAAATTTGCCTTGTCCAAGGCATTGGCTGCAAGGCTCTCTAGCAATGGTACATCTATTCTATTCATAAGAACATTATATCTCTAGCTTGAAAAAAATGGTGTGGACCATTTTAGCGTATAATCAAATGGTGGGGTCCGAAATGTTAGCTAGGTTGATTCCATTATCTGTAGATATCTTTTTTTTATCCATCCCCAACATTCCGTACACATCCCCCTTTGGCCTCTTGTCCAGCTTCTCTACTAATCCCAATGCATTCTCCATAATCTCTGGATTAAGGGCGATTTCCATCCTTCTAGAGGTTTTTCCTTGCTTGATGGTCACCGTGCCACTATTCCTTTGGATATCAAAAGTCATCAAGAATTCTCTACATTTACTATGATTGATGTCTTGTCCCACCTTTTCCAAGTACTTGGCAAGGTCACATTGCTCTATCATCTATGCCACTTCCTCTTCGGCTTTGTCATCACTCCTTCCAGGTTGTGGATGCTGTGATATTTTAATTGATTGAATGCTCTGATCTCCATAACTAATCCATATCTCCTATACTCTTCCTCCAAGAAAGAGAACCTATTGGGCTTATTCTATTGTTCTTCCATTTTGGTTCTTGTCGTCATATAATATCCCTCAATTAGTTTTCTTTAAAGGGTGTACATGGAAAGTAAAATGGCTAGAAATATTAATGTCTGATAATGAGGAATATAATCCACAAAATAAGAATTCTCATACCAATCGATCCACACACTTTACATATTCATTCTTCCCTTTTTAAAATTCAATTTCTATTTTGATTTTTCATTCATTACCCCTCTTTTCCTTGGAAAAGATAAAAATCTTTCCTTGGATTGCAAAATTTAAGGTGTGTAAGTATTTATTGCATCCGTGGTATGCCTCCCTTTCGTAAGAGCCATTCGTAAAACTTGGGTTATAATCTAGAGTCACATAATAGTCCATATCTTGTGGGTAAATGCCTATTTGCATGATATTTGTTAATACATCAATCAAGAGATTGTTGGAGATGAGTTGACTTGCAATGTGGAGCTCTTCATCTATTAGAATCTTATCTAAGTATGGCATAAGCATGATATTGTCTTCTAATGGCCGATCCTAGTTATAGCCAATACTCTAAATTCAGTGGAGGCCACATAGGTCGGGTTGTACTCAGAAGTCTTGATGGCATGTTGTTGCTTCGCATTGGTCATGATTTGGTAGCCCTCTTGATCCCATGAAAGGTGCAAATTATACCACTTGCATAAGAAATTGGACTTAGATTCAAGAAGTTGTTGGAGTTTAGAAAGTTCCTATGGTGGTATGGATATTTTACTTTTCTTATACGATGTGATCAAGCATTGGCTTACAGCTTTTTCTTGTGAAATTTCATTGCCAATCATCTCGTTTGCAATAGTCAAAGTCTTAATAAAAATGAATTCATATTCTTCCCAAGAACACAAAAAGAAATGAACGTCATTTTCTAGGGGTTTGTCAAGTAGACCTGGGTCCAAACGTTCATTAATTTCTAGAATACAATGTGAAAGTTGAATCTAGTCATCAGATGCATGTTGCCAAGTCACCCCTATGTCCATGGCCATGTTGGAAGCCGCTTTAAGAATGGATTATCTCATGATGGTGGTGAGCTAAGGTCTACTAGTGGTTTGGGTTTAGCCTTGGCTTTAGTCGAAGAGGACAAGTTGATGTGTAGGGTGCTTCCACTTGAAGATTCTTGGTGGGTGTGGTAGGATTGATTTGTGAAATTTGAAGTTCAATTGACGCTTTGTCATTAGGTTTTATGGTTGTGATTATCTAAGAGTCATTAGCGGGAGCTAGTTGTGAAACTGTGGTCTATGCGTAGGGACCTACTTGAGAGTTTAAACTATAGCTCTAGGTGTGGTTTCCAAATGTGCCTATAAATGTACTATGGTAGTATACTATGATGTACTACCCCCCTCCTTAGGGTGGGCACTAGGTTTAGCTACGATGGTACTACAGGCTTTGGGACAACTATGGTACCCTTGTTGAAAGTTGTTACTATTCTAACATGATTGGTGGCAAGGTGGATGTGCTATGAGTTGCAATCAACATTACAAAAAAACTTGTATTTTGAATGCAAGTCCCAATAGTGACTCCTTACTAGCACTTTGCTTGTTAAGTAGCATGTAGAAAACAATGGGTAGGCTCTCTATCTCTTGATAGAAACCATTAGTTTGCATTCCCCAAGAGTGGATAGGATTTCCCCCAAAATGGGCTAAGCTTCGTATTGGTTGGTTGCAATTAGGATTGACCCATGGCATTCTAATATTTTTGCATTAAGATATTTGTATCATCGGGTCCCTCATTAATTAGCACATCAAGGTTGTATGCCTTTTGGGAGGTTACAGTGATATGCAGGTAGGCTGGTGCTATTGCTTTCTCATCTACCTCCTCAAGTTCTATGATGGTTGCAACCCTCACATTCATCAATGGTTCTATCATCAGAGGTTCATGAAGTGGACATGATGGAGGGCAATTCTTTCTCATGTGGCTTCCATTGAGGAAACCTATGTCCTCTCCTTCTAGGGTTTCAAGTTGCACATTCCCCATTCTACCAACATTATGAACCTTGCAAGGTTCCAATCCCCTAAACTTCCTTTTCTGCTTGTGTCCCTTGACATATTATAGCAAGACTAATTCTCCTTGACCAAAGTCTCATTGCTTGATGTATTTGTCAAACCAACTCTTACGGCATGCCTTTTCACATATTAAAGCATGGGTTGCAATGAGACGTAGGCATTCTAGCTCTAGTAGCCAATTTGTCCATGCTTCTTGGCCCTCCCATCTCTCTTGGGCTGCTATTCTCAAGCTTGGAACAAAGAATTCCATTGGCGAAATAGCTTGAGTTCCATAGCTCAATCTAAATGGAGTCTATCCTATGGCTATTTTATAGGTTGTCTTATATACCCATAAAGCTGGTATGAGCTTGTTGTCCTAGTCACTATGCAAGGCACAAACCACTTTTGCTAGAACACCCACCAAGATTTTATTTATGGATTTTGCTTGACCATTGGCTTGAGGATAATATGGAGAGGATTTTCTATGGATTATTAAAAATATGGATAACAAGTGAGCGATCACTTCATCGATGGTGTGTGCCTTGGTCACAAACCAACTCTATGGGGCAACCAAACCATGAGATTTCTTGCTCCCAAAGGAACTTGGTCATGGTCCTAGCATCATTCTTGTGAGTTTCTCAAGCTTTGGCCCACTTGGTGAGATAGTTTTTGTGGCAACAATGATATACTTGGCTTGAGAGTATTGAGCTGCAGGGCTAATTGGGCTGATGAAGTCGATTTTCCACTTCTCAAATGGTTGGCATGTGATCATCAAGGTCAACTTCATTTTTTCCTTATGAGCAGGACTTCATCGGTAATGCTTCAGAAGTTTGGCTACATTACAGAATACTGTTGGCCAATGGGGCTGGAGCACCTTGCATGATGTAGTGTCTCCACTTAAGTGCCCTCTAGCTATTCCACCATGCACTTCCTTGAGCACATCATATATTTTGTGTTCACAAATATATATCCTTAAGAGTCCATCCTATCCTGCCCTATACAATTGACCTGCAATCAACTGATAGGGTTGGATCTTTAAGATTAGTCTTTTTAATCTAGCTTTCTCTATGGGTCGTTCCAATAGTCTGTTCTCGAGTATGTGGACCATGCCATCTGTCCAATATGGTGTGAGGTCTACTCTAAAAAATTCTTGTTCACTATACATTTTAAAAAGGTTTGCATTTAATAGGTTATCATTGATTCCCTATCCCAAGGCCATCTCCTATGGGTATACGGGACATATCATCTACCATATAATGTTGTTATGCAATAACAAAGAAGTCAAATTCCAAAAGCAAAAGCAATCACCAAGCAATGCATCTTGTTGTGCAAGGTTTATTTACAAGATAGATCCATAAAGAAGGTGAAGCGTGTCACTAGAAGATAGTATCTGAACTTCTTTACAGTGAACACTATGGCTAGCCATTCCCTCTTCATTGTGGAGTAGTTCATTTCTGTCTCGGTGAGTTGTCTCCTAGTAAAGCTCACTAGATAGTCAAGGTTAATGTTCTCTAGGTTGGCTCAACACTACCCCCACGGTAAATTTTGATGCATCACAATATACACATGAAAGGTAATGGACCACAGTAACCAGCACAAATTTGGGCATCAAATTAGTAATAAGAAGGGGAGATCTTGAAGGCTTGGAAGATTTCGAAGACCACCAAGCTGTCTTTTCACTACATTATTTTCACTCTCCCTAAGGTGAATCCCATCTCAATTTCCAGTAATCATTCAATAGATTTACCAACAAGGAGGGGACTCAAGTTACAATACAAGCATCAAAGAATCATCTTCAAGCTCAGCATCAAGTTCAAGCATACTATCTACATACTATGTTTTCACACTGCCATTGTTTGTGTCTTTTGACACTTTATATTTCAACTCTATTGCAAAAAAGTTTTAGAGTTTCAAGATGATTCTCAATGGAAATTATGAAGACCTTAATGTGGAACTCATTTGTGACAAGTAACATGATTATTGTTACTCATTTATACTTCACTCAAAAAATATATATTCTACTTACAAGAACACATGAAGCTACCTACATCAAAGAGCAATTAATGAATCTATTTGAATATTTTGAAGACATTTTTGTTTCCTCAAAGATAATGATACCTTTGCTTGAGCAGGACATGGACATGAAGACTAATGCAAGCAAGGACAATAAAGAAGAATACCAAGAAAAAGAGGACCATGAAGGAGAGGACCAAAAGATGAAAGCTGTAAGCAAAGCGGAGAAGAAGAAGAACAAGATCAACCATGAGAACCCTAAAGCTATAAGCAAAGTGAAGGACAAGTACAAGATCAAAAAGAGAAAAGTGGACTACATGAAGAAGGATTGGAAGATTCATAATGACATATCTAAAAATGCTAAAAACCATAAGGGCTTGCTGGTCCTTGACCCAAATTTTTACCAGACTTTTTTATTGTATGTACTTGCCATTAGTGCTCTCTTCATAAGATATGTAAACTCCTCATGTAGCCTATGCATAACAGCCTCCACACACTTAGTGAGGCCTTGTAACAACCCCTAAACGTCACAATCATGTTTGTGGTACCCACACTTAGCCTTTTGTGTGACAACCTCTGGATGATTACCATGTTTATAGCATACCCACACTTAGCAAGGCTCCACTCAACAGCCTTTGCACACTTAATCCTTTCCCACTATTGTGATTGAGAAGGGGGTGTTGAGAATCTGGCAATCACACCGCTTGTAAGCCTCTTTGTATGGAGCAGTGGGCAAGGAAATCACTAGCAGCCTAGAAAGAGGTATTGAGTCCCATAAGCACAGTGGTGCAGAATGCTACCTGTGGATCTTCTATAAAGCATTCTACTAAATTTTCACTTTCACAATGAATAATGCAATAGCATGATGCTTTCCTCTTTCAGTTAGTGTCATTTTCATTGTTAGTCTCATTGTGGGAGCTTTCACTCAACCGCCAAGACCCACGGACCGCTTATTGTTTCAAGCATTCCAAGCGAGCTCTAATGGCTACCTCTCACATAGCCGATGTGCCCTCGATCCTAAGAGTGTAGTGAGCTTACCTTGATGCTGATATGAGTTGCATCCTCCCTTCCACACTCCGGTAGCTCCACGATCCTAGATGCTAGCTGAAGCATGCTCAAGCCTCCTCCTTCTCCAAGATCCAATCTCCATAGCCGTGTGCGCAAAAGAAGGAAAGGGAAGAGAAGAGAAGAGAAGATGATGAAGAGCTTTACCCCCTTGATCTCTCACTCCCTCCCTCACTCTCACAAGGGCACACACACAAGCAAGGAGAGGAGAAGAAGAGGAGAAGAGAAGAGCTCTTGTTGGGCACACACCAAAGAATGAGCTTCCATTCACTTTTTGAACTTTATATATACAAACCCTAAAACCCCATGGGCACCCATCCTTTTTTACATGATGGGCATTGTGGCAAGGTCCCTTTTTCTAATTCTCTCTTTTTTCTTTGTGCCCTAGGCCTATATTCGGCCATTCTTTTACAGGTGGCACAGGAGGGAGCCTGGTGCTCTTTTACAAAAGTTTTTTGGAGTTTTGAGGCGCCTTTTATTTAAAACTATGCTTTTGGCCCCAGCTTAGCTTTGGAGCCTGCATACGTGTCCTTGCTCCTTTTCCATCTTCTTTTTGCTTTTTCATTTGTCTTTCCTTCTTTTTGGCTTGGGGTTAACATTACCCCCCTTCGAGACGGGTGCCAGTTCCATGGCACTCTTGCCGACTGTTGGTGGTTGAAGAGGCAGGCGGCAGAGCACTGATGTGGGGGCAAGGCAGCATGTAGACTTGGGTGCTTGTGGAAGCATGGGAGGAAGGTTGGGTGGAGAAGTAACGGATGTTGATGGGGGCCTCTGAAGTTGGTGGGTGGGCATGGTGGTGATGCTTGGAAGAACAGGGGGCGGTGCACCCTGTAAGGAGGGGGATGTTTATCTTAGTGTGCAGTGCGAGTGGCTCAGGGTGACAGGTCTAACCATAGGGGAATGGCCTCCCTAGGTATGTCCTGTCCTTGTTGGGCCCTAAGCGTGCACTGGGGGGCAAAAAAAAGGGCTAGGGGTTAGGAGTGGAGTCGGCTGACTGAAGCCACCAGGCACGCCTAACTTGAGGATCCCTAGGTGCGGTGATTGTGCTTTATGTGGTGCTTAATGGTTGTGGAAGTGAGTTGTTTGGCTTATTCCATGCGTAGGGATGCACAGGTATTCCATGTTTAGAGAGAGTTTTTTTTTTTTGGGCACTACTAGGAGAATGACGGCCAGTACCTAATCTTCCTTGTCTGATGGAGGCGGAGAAGGGGGTTGGATAGATTTACTCAAAAATTGGCAGCTTTGCATGTACGCTTTGAGGTTCATGTGGACGTGGAGAGAGGTGGTAGAAAGGAAGGGGTGGTTGCACCTACTAAACTGGCTATCGCTTATGTCTTCTAGGGGAGCTAGGCAGAAGGAGGGAAGTAGGCTAGCTCTCATCATTAGGCATGCCATAGTTCAGCTATCAATAGCATTGGGGTCAAAAAAGAGGGGGGGCAAGCTACTCTCTTGTGATGTTGGATCTTGCTTGAGTAATAGCTTGAGAAGCCTAAGGTAATTACATGTACTTATAAAGGTGAGATCTGGACAAGAGGAGAAGTCTATGAGAAAGCATGTAATGGAGTCACTGAGGCTTCCTAAATAAAAAAGGAGGGCATGCTCGAAGGAGGTGGTGTTGGAGTTGTAGATGATGGGGAAGTCATGCCGCCCATGGAGGGTGGCAACAAAATCCATGCCTACCCTATGAGGATACATCATGAATGTGGGGTCGTTTCTCTCATAGGGTAGGGTGCTGCAAAACACCATCGAGGAGGCGACCATGTTAATATCGCATACTCGCCTTCTCCAGAAAGGTTGGCAGTTGTAGCCCCTTACAGTGTGTGGTACCTCAAACACCTTGTCTTGCCAAAACTCTGCTTCCTCCGTGCCCCACAGAGTGGGGGTCTTTGCCCTATCTTCCAGCCATTTTTGGCCCAGTCGACTGCCAGCCGCGATCACCTCCTGCATTACCTTAATGGGCAAGATCCTTCTCAGGCTATTAGGCATGAGGAAACTAAAAGTAAAAGGGTCCTTTTCGTTTTCCTGTTGTTCCCAAATTACCAGCTCCGCGTGGAATTGCGTTGGGAGGCCATCAGGGCATGGTGGGAGGGATGCAGATGGCCACACGACTGGTTTGGCTCACAACTGCCTTCTGGTTTCTTCCACTAATTTTCTCCATCGCTCCTTGAGAGTGGTTTGTCTGTCCGAGGGAGAGTCGAGTTGTTGTTGTTCCTAATTGTGTGGCAAGGGGGGTTGTAGGATTATTTCTTTACTGGTTCTTCTTATGACAAATTCAATGTCAGTGTCCTCCCCCTGTCGGTCGTCTAGCTGTGCTCCTTCCTCAAAGCCAAGGGCATCCGCCTCCTGGGGGGTTAGGCCGGCCAATAGCAAGTACTTTCGTTGTTCTTCTAAGCCCAGCCTAACCTCCGCAGGTTGGGGTGGCATATGTAGCCCCGCATGCAGGGCTCTACATGCGATGCTTGGTTTCTTCTGTACCACCTCCAACGACTCCTTTCCCTCCAACCGGGTTGTGTCCAGTAATGTGTTGAGAAAGGCCTGTTGCTGGGCAGTGAAGGCTATCTGGGCGGCGTCTGCTTTGCTTTCTGCCAATATTTTTTCTTTTTCCACCAAAGCGAGGCGTCGTGCTAGCACCTTCACCCGTTTCTCATTCTACTTGGCCCATTCATCGGTCCTTCTATTCATTCCTTCCATGCTCTCCCCCTGCTTTTGTGCTAGGGTTACGAGCTTCTGCTCTTGGGCTCTGAGTTCTTTGCTCATAATCTCGTGTTATTTCCTTCGGAGTGTAGTTGATCGGTCATGGACTTGATCTCTTTTCATTGTTGTTCCTTCTCTTGTCTTGTCTCCTCTTCTTTGGCGTTTAGTTTCTCCATCATCTACTCAATGTTGGCAGTTTTTGCCTCCAATTCCCCATGTTGCATCAGGAGGAGCTTATATTCTCGTTGCATCTGCACAAGTTTTTGATTCTCATCCTCAAGCTTTTGTTTGTAGCTTTCTTCCATGTCTTCTTTTGCTTTCAATTCTTGCTTGAGGTCAAGTATTTGATGTTGTTGCATGGCTATAATACAGGTTTTCTCCAGTTGGAAGGCAGCCACTGACTCTTTCTCTGCCACCAACTCAGCCACCACCATTCTCTTTTTCTCCTTCGCCCTCTCCAATTGGGAGAGTAGCTCGGCACCTATTTGTCATAACTGGCTGGTGGCGTCATTGTTGCGTGGGTGGGGGTGGTTGAGGTGCTTCTGGTCCTGCCTCGATTCTGCATTCGCGGCTGGCCTTTTTTGCACTGTGGCCATGGTTTCTGTGCTCTTCGCTTGGGCCATTTCTTTACTGATGAAGTATTGCATCCAAGCCACAAAGTTTGAAACCTCCATACTAGTGTGGATGCTAGGGGTGAGCATAGCGGGCTCAGTGGAGGGTGCCATGAGGGTGGGGATAGGATGGAGAGGTGCTTTGCCTTTGCCTTCTGGGACTGCGGGTGACGCGGCTTCTGGTGCTTGCACGCTAGAGCTAGGCCCTTCTCCCCACATTTGGCTCCAGGCTTTTGGATCATCCGACCTGTATTGTTGCTCGATGGACTAGCGTGTGGCCTCGGCCAAGTCCTCCTCTTACTTTCTTCTTAATTCCTCTTCTTCCTCTGCAGCTCTTCTTTGCCTTTCTTTTTCATCCTTTATGTATTCTTCCTCCAGTTTCTCCTTTTCTTCATGCTCCTCTCTTTTTCTCTTTTCAGCCTCTTGCTTCGACGCCTTTTTAGCCCACTTGACTTGCTCTGTTGCTTCTTCCTCTTCCTACTTTCTCTTCTTCTCCCTCTCCTGGGCCTCCCTAAGGGATTTTCTTTTTTCTTTTTCCAAATCTTCCTTTTCCTTCTTGCGACATTCATCATATTCCTTTTTCTTCTGAGTTGTCTTCTTCTTGGTTTCCTTGACCTGCTTTTTGCTTGATCGCTCTTCTTGCCCCTGTCCTTCCTGATCGGTCTCAATCCAGTCGTTGGACCTCTCCTGGTACTGCTAAGGGGGTGACCTGTCGGGCGTTTCCCCTTCCCCCTCTTCTGCATCCTGCATCTCTTTCACGGCATCTTGGATGATTGCTGTTAAGATGCTTCCATAGGCAATGAACGAGGCCTTGGACAAGGCCTTTTTTCTTTCTGCGGCCTTAGATGCCGGAGACTCTCCTCCTATGGGCATGCTCCCTAAAGCCAATGCATTAGCCGCCTAGTCGATAGTTTTATGCACATAGCCATTCCAATCGACTTCATGCAGGGTATGAGCTGCCACGTTCTCTAGTACTACCAGCACACTGATTCGGTGCATCAATGCGTTGTAGCGCTGGCTGGAAAAGAGCGCGTGTACCAGTTTTCTGCATCATCAGGGATATCTTGAATGTTAATGCCGTCATTTGTCAGCACGTCCTCCTTTCTCATCCCCAGCATGGCATACACATCTCTCTTTTGCTTCTTTTCTATTTTGGGTTCTAGTCCCAATGCCTTTTCCACCAAGGCGGGGGTTAAGCAAACTACTACTTGCTTGGCGTTTTGTTCCCTTCCCATTGTGACAGTGCCGCATTCGTTGTCGGGGTAGTAAGACCTGAGAACTTCCATACACCTTGTGTGGTCGGGTTCTTGTGCAAATCTTTCCAGGTACCTGGTGAAGTTGCAATTTTCAACGACTCTCCTGGCCACCAATCCTTCTATGTTGTGAATAGTTCGGAATTTTAGTTGGTTTTAAGCGCGGCTCTCCAGAATGATGTTGTATTGTGCTCTCTCCTCTTCCGTTGAATGGAAGCCAATGGGCACGGTCTTGTTGCGACATTTTTTGTTCCTGTCATGAACCCCAATTTCCATTAATTCTTCCAAATTGACAATACAAAAACATCCTAGATAAAAAAGGAAAGATTTATGTGTTTATTGAATGGAAGCCTTAAAATCCTATCCCATGTGAAGCCCCCCTTTTCAGCTTTAACTTTTTGCCTTTTATATTAAAGTTCTCTTGTCATTTTTCTACTTTGCTTGTTGCCTGCATGCTTAGCGTTTCACTTGACTTCCATGAATTTTAATTGATCTCTTGATTCTAATTTGAATTGACCTCTTGATACTCCTTACTCCCCTTTCCCTCCTAGCTTGAGAAGAATCCTTACTAGGATTGAAGGTGTGGGGGGTTGAGGACTTTGGAATGGGTCTTAGGAGTCATCAGTGTAGGAACCAAGTGTAAAAGTCAGGGTTGTACTCTAGCTGAGATGTGCAATCAAGATCAACCAGGCGAGTTCCCACGTGTATTATGTAAGTGAGAACATCTGTTAGGAAGTCATCAGAGGCATTGTGGCTAGCAATGTGTAGCTCCTCCTCAGTCAGTAGGCGATCGAGGTAAGGATGTCCCTTGATGTGCTCCTCCAAGGGGCGATTGCGAAGAGTGGTCAAGACTCTGTACGAGGTTGGCGTGATATAAGTGGGGTCGTACTCTGCTGCTTTGATTGCATGGTGCTACTCCACGTTGGTCATAACTCGCAGCCCTCTACTTCCCATTGCAACCTAAGAGTGTACCAATGCCGTAAAAATGGGGATTCTGTCCTAGCAAGTTGGGATAATTCTGCGATTTCTTGGTCGGTGATGGCAAAAGTGGTTTGCTAGTCATATGATGTTATGAGACGTTGTTTGAGTGCTTGCTCTTTGGAGACCTCGCTATCGAGTAATACAGCCACAGAGTTTGCTCCCTGCGAATTTCGGTTGCGAAAGGTTCAGGCAACAAGCCTAAGTCCAAGCAGTCATAGCTTAGAGCTAGGTCTCTGAAGGTGGCATCGAGCCGTCTAATGCAATCAACCACATCATTCCCTATATCTACGGCTAGATCTAAAGGTGGCATCGAGCCGTCTAATGCAATCAACCACATCATCCCCTATATCTACAGCTAGATCTGAGGCCAGTGTCAAAAATGACTTTCACTCGTAGGAGGGCTTAAAACCTGCCAGTGGTTGGGGTTTGATGGCCCAAGGGCCTTTGACAGCGGATAGTTGTGGTTGTGGGTGTGCCAGAGGTTGCGATTGGGCATCCTGGCTTAGGGCTGGTGGAGCAGCAGCTACTTTGGATGGATTGATGCCTTCAGCATGGATCATTGTCATCAAATGGACTCTAGTGCGTGATGGGTTATGCGATGGTGTCTATTGTTTGGGCCGTTAGGCTTGTTCGAGTCTCTTGGGCATATGTGTAGATGGGCTTGCTGGACATGACCCTAGGGTGGGTTTTAGGGATATACAACTAGGTGTTCCCTCGTAGTAGCCCTGCGTGAGCAGGAGAGCTTTGGGGATCCACCTGTGCCGAATCATGCCCTAATTTCTGTAACTAGGCCTTGGTGTCCTAGTTTTAGCGCCATGGGTCTTATGGGGTCATGTGTGGTGACTCCTAGGAGGCGATTGTGGTTGTTTAGGCCTCCATTGGAAACTATGCTGTTGAGCCTTAGCTTTTTTCGCCACGAGTAGTGGTTCTTGAGTAGTGGTGGGAGGCAACCGGTTACTACCCCTCTCCTTAGATTCAGGTGCTAATAGTTTTACCGGTGGTCGTGTGGATTGTTCCATCGCACCACCCTTACTGAAAGGTGCATCAATACGGATGTTGCCTATGGTGAGGTGAATGCGTTGTGACTCATAATCGACGTGGCAATGAGTTTTCTTCTTGAAGGTTCACCCTAGCAACGTCTCCGTGCCTGCATCCTTGGTGCTTGGTAGCACATAGAAGATCATTGGTACAGTTTCGGTCTCGATAGAAATGGCAGCCCCGCACTTGCCAAGGAGTGCATAGGAGCAGTTTCCATATGGGTTCAACCTGGCATTAGTGAGTTGTAGTAGTGGTTTGCCAAGTTGGGTCCAATGATCGTGATTTAGGACATTGAAGTCCGCTCCCTCATCAATTAAGGCATTGAGGATGCATGTTTGCTTGGTAGTGACCGTGATGTGCAGGTACACAGGTTCTATGACTTCCTCCTTCGCATTGTCAATTTCGGTGATGGTGGCTACACGGACGTTGACTGGTGGTTCCAACATTGGTGGTTCATGCAAAGGATGCGCAGGGGGATAGTATTTCTTGATATGGCTTCCATTGAAGAAGCCAATTCCGTCTGGCTAGAGTTTCGAGCTCGACGTTGCCTGTTCGGCTGATTGCACAGACCCTGAAAGGTCCAAGACCCCGAAACTTCATTTTTTTCTTGTGCCCCTTGACTGAGTATAGGAGCACTAGGTCACCTTGTTTGAAGTCGCATTGCTTGACATGTTTGTCAAACCAGATCTTGTGTCGTGCCTTCTCGCATATGAGTGCGTGAGTGGCTAGAAGGTAGGTCTCAGAGAGGCGTTCGAGTTCTACTAGTCATTGCGTCCAAGCTTCCTTTTCTTCCCATTGCTCCTGAAGCGCAATTCATAGGCTAGGCACGAAGAATTCTACGGGGAGAATTTCTTCGATTCCATAGGTGAGCCTAAAGGGGGCCTATTCGACGGCTATTTTGTAATCTGTGCAGTATGCCCACGAGGCCACCATTAGCTTGTTATCCTAGTCACTGCGTGAGGCCGAGATTACCTTGGTTAGGACATTGACAAGATTCTTATTTGTGGATTCTGCCTGGCCGTTTGCTTGAGGGTAGTATGGGGAGGATTTTTGATGGATAATTAGAAAGGTGAATAGGAGATGAGTTATCACTTCATTGATGAAGTGTGTCCCCTGGTCATTGACTAGTTCGATGGGGCATCCAAATCGTGAGATCACCTGCTCCCATAAGAACTTAGCAGTCGTTCGAGCATCATTCTTTCAAGTCGCTCTCGCTTCTGCCCACTTTCTTAGGTAGTCTGTGGCCACAATGATGTATTTGGCCTGAGAATACTATGTAGCAAGGCTGATGGGTCCTATGAAGTCGATTCCCCATTTTTTGAAGGGTTTTCGTGCAATGACTGGGGTCAACTCCATTTGATCCTTGCAAATCAGGACCTTTGTCCGCTGACATTCGTCACGATGCTTAACAAATTGCGTAGCATCATGGAACAGCGTCAACCACCATAGTTGAGATTGTTGAGATGACAAGCTCAACACATGCGGACATTGATGATGGACCACCTGGTTAGATGGGTTCACACGTCTACACTTAGCACGTCGGTGGTCATTATGACTCTCACATGGCCACTAACTCATTACTTATTATATTTAGGTTGTTACACCTATTTACAGCTGGCATAGTTATTGCTCCAGTCCACTAGTGTAGTCGATTATGCATTGTTTGACTTAGTAGGTCACTTTTCTTTATGTTGTATCTTATCTATACTTTGTGTACATTGTAAAGTGTGTGGAAGAAGAAGAAGAAACCATCAAGAAAACGTTTTGGCCTTCATCTCTCTTCTTGTCTCTTGAGTGAGCTTCTCCGTGCATTTTGTGTGTGTTCGGCGCAGCATCTTGAGCAAGTCCCCCCACCATGCGATTCTTGACATGGTATCAGAGCCACACCACTGAGAGAGGATGATTTCAAAGGCTGAAGTGAAGGAGAAGAAGCAAGGTTCGAGCAAGCAAGCCACGTGTAAGAAGCTCTCCCATTCTTCTACTCTTTTTCTTGGACAGTACCTGTGGAGGCACCAGAAGCACGGCAGAGCAAAAAATCTCAGATTACAATGAGATTTGTGTCAAGATTGTGGGAGAGAAGGAAGGAGTCTCACTTGTAGCTTTCTTGCTTGCACAATGGGGGAATACACACAAAGGTGGAGGCTGAAAACAATTTTCCTCTTCTTAGTTGTGTAAGCCAAAAGAACTCTAGTACAAAGAAATAGAAGAACCCTATATATGGGTCTCAAACCAAACTCAACTAACTAAGGTGGCATACTAACTAAGCCACGAACTAGAGTAGATAAGGATAGCTGTCATCTAGCTATTATTCATGGGCGGTGTACCAACTGTATCTACAGCTAACAAGTCGGTGACATAAATGCACAACAGTCACCCTAGCATATCATGAGTAGAGCTCAATATCTCAACACTCCCCCTCGAGCTCAATCCCAATTCCTGCACACCAAGCAGGTCTCTGAACTTGCGCAGCTCCTCTGCACCCAATGCCTTTGTAAATATGTCAGCTACCTGATCCTTTGTGCTGACATAAACTAGATCAATAAGACCTAGTAAAACCCTCTCCCGCACATAGTGATAATGCACCTCAATGTGCTTTGTTCTAGCATGATAGACTGGGTTATTTTCCAAGTGTATACTGCTCATGTTGTCACAATAAATGACAACTGGCCCATCTGTAGGCTGATGCATATCATAAAGTAGCTTATGCAACCAAGCTACCTCACATGCAGCCATTGTTGTGCCCCTGTACTCAGCCTCTGTGCTCAACAAGGCAACTGTAGGCTGTTTCTTGATGCTCCAAGTGACTGCAGCACTCCCAAAAGAGAACACATATCCACTGGTAGATCATCTATCAGAAATACTACCAGTCCAATCAGCATTAGTGTATCCATGTAGTTGTATCGGAACCCCAGTGTCATAAAGTAGTCCATACTGCAATGTGGACTTCACATACCTAAGTATGCATCTAGCCGCATCCAAATGCGGTTTCCTTGAAGCCTGCATAAACTGACTTACCAATCCAACAGCATAAACTGACTTACCAATCCAATAGCATAGCTCAAATCTGGCTTGGTAATAGTCATATAAATCAAACTTCCTACTATGTGTCTGTACATAGTAGGGTCTTCCAGAAGCTCACCTGCATCTGCGCTCAGCTTCACATTTTGCTCCAAAGGAACTAAAATAGATTTACAGCTTGTCATCCCATATTTGGATAGCATATCCAATCCATACTGCCTCTGCAAGAGCCATATCCCACTTGGTGATCTAATCACCTCAATGCCCAAGAAATAACGCAGCTCTCCCAAATCCTTCATCTCAAACTTCTGCTTCAATAGCATTTTCACATGAAGGATATCTTCATGATTGTCACCTGTCATAATCAAATCATCAACATAAATGACAAGTAGCATAATACATTTCTCTGTTTTTCTCACATAAAGTGAGAAATCTGCCTTGGAAATCTGAAAGCCAATAGTGACAAGATACTGTCCTATCTTGTCAGACCATGCTCTAGGTGCTTGCTTCAAGCCATACAAGGCTTTCTTCAACCTGCAAACAAACTCAGGATGAACATCATGCACATAACCTGGTGGCTGCTCCATATATACCTCTTCTTGCAAATCACCATGCAAGAAGGCATTCTTTACATCCATCTGATGTAAAGACCATCCCTTTGATGCAGCCATAGCAATGACTGCTCTTACGGTTGCCATCCTTGCAACCGGACTGAATGTTTCTTCATAATCAATGCCATATGTTTGTGCATACCCTTTGACTACTAATCTTGCCTTGTATCTGTTCACAGAGCCATCTGCATTGTGCTTCACCTTATAAACCCACTTACAACCGATTGCATTCTTATCTTTAGGCAAAGGTACCAATTCCCATGTAGCATTTGCTTCCAAGGCATCCATTTCTTCATCCATGGCTTTCTCCCATTTTTCTTTTCCCATGGCTTGCTCAAAAGAAGTGGGTTCTGGTTCCTGTATCACTTTGACCATATAGGCATAGTGAATGGCTGTAAATCCATCATATTTTAGCCTGTCCATAGGATACCTAGCTCTGGTAGACCTGTGCAAAGTAGGTTCACTCCCAGGTGCTCTCGAAACATCCCTAGTCTTCCTTACTCTAGGTGTAACAATAGAAGGAATACCCAACTCATTATCAATGCTCTATTTTGAGCCACTGGATTCACCATCCACATAAGAGTGACCTGCACTCACATCAAACATGGGCTGATCTACCTTCTCTTTTCCTTTTCGTGAAACCTGCATACCACTATTTGCATTGTTTTGAGGAGATTCTCCTAATCTCAATCTGCCTGTCCATGGCAAAGAATATGAACCACTACTAGAGGACAATCCAGGTCCACTAATATTTTGTGACTGCTGCTGTGAATTCTGTGCAACATTACCATTTTGTGCATCTACATCATCAATCACATTTACTAGTTTATACCAGCTACTCATCTCATCAAAAACAATATATTTGCTCATTGTAAACTTACGAGTACAAGGGTTATAGCATCTATACCCTTTCTGTTGCAGAGAGTAACCAAAAAAGCATCTGGCACATGAACATAGGCAATGCAACCAAAAAATCTTCAAATGACAAAATATATGGTTTCCTACCAGTATACCTCTCCTATGGAGACATCCCATGTATTGCTGCAGTGGGAGTCCTGTTCATTATGTAGACTGCTATAGCAACTGCTTCAGCCCAGTAAAAATTTGGCAAGTCTTTTTCATTGAGCATGGCACGAGATACCTCTCCAATATGCCTGTTTTTCCTTTCTGCAATTCCATTTTGTTGTGGGGTATGACTGCATGAATATTGCTGCTTTATGCCATGCTCCTGTAGGAACCTTGCAAACTCATTTGAGAGGTACTCTCCCCCTCCATCTGACCTTAGGCATTTTATTTGCAGGCCTGTTTCTTTTTCAACCAAAGCTTTAAGAGTTTTGAAATGCCCAAAAACTTCACTTTTCTTTTTCATAAAATACACCCAAACTTTTCTGCTATAGTCATCAATAAAAGTGACAAAATAATGACAGCCTCCAAGAGATGCAGCTTTAGTAGTCCACACATCAGAGTGGATTAATTCCAATGGCTTCTTACTCTCTTGAACATGTCTAGGAAATGGTTTCCTTGCCTGTTTTCCAAATTGACAGGCTTCACATACCTTATGCATTTCTGCAACCTTGAATTTAGGCAATCCTTCAACAATATTTTGGGTGTGCATTGATTTAAGTCGCTGTGCATTAACATGACCAATGCGTTTATGCCAGATATCAATATCTACAACTACACCGGTCCCATGTGCAAACATTGATGCACTCAATTCAGGCATGTCTACATCCAATGTAAACATTCTGCCCTTCTTCTTTCCTTTTGCTATCAAGCGACCTTTATTTTTCATATCCTCAACAAAGCATCCATGAGGATTAAATCTGACCTGCAAGCCCTGCTCAACCATTTGACCAACAAAAACCAGATTCTTAGTGATATTCGGGACATGAAATACATCGGACATGTATTTCTTTTTCCCGTCCTGCATAGACAATGAAATTTTTCCAATCTACACAATAGGATGTGCAGTATCATCACCGGTCTCCACAAATCCTGGTTTTTCCATTTTCCTTGCATCCTCCATCCATTCTGCATGACCTGTCATGTGGTTTGATGAACCTGAGTCAACATACCATACATCGTTGCTTTCTTCTGCACTTGTCACAGAATTGTTCATGTGCTACACCATAAACAAATGCTCATTTCTGTCATCACCCTGTCTACTAGAAGTTGCATAATTCCCTTGTTGCAATTTTCCATTCATGATGTCATTCTGCTTTTTATAGCAGTCTTTAACCATATGACCCATTTTACCACAGTAGTAGCATTCAACATTACTGTTTGCATTTTGACCTCTTTGCCATCCACCACGACCTCTTTGGCTGCCCCTGCCTCTAGAGTTACCACGTCCTCCTCCATAGGACTGGTTTTCTTGAGTTTGCTGCATATTCTGATTTCTACCACGGCCTCTAGATCGGCATCCTCTACCTCTGCCTCTACCTCTTCCAGCATTTGAGGAGAAGACAGCTTCTTTTGAAGTTCCTCCTGAAGAAGATGCACCACCATTTCTCTGCTCCTCAGAAATTAGAAGAGCAATCAACTCCTCAAAATCAGAAAATCTTTCACGGATAGAAATGGATGTTCGAAACTGTGCATAATCCTTTCCTAGACCATTCAAGGTCACAGAAACTAAATCATCATCTTCCACTGGCGACCCAATGGAAGCAAGTGCATCTGCAATCTTCTTCACCTTCATATGGTAGTCATTGATGCTCATATTTTCTCTTTGTACATTGTGCAACTCTTGCTTGAGTTGCATTTTCCTGGTTTGCGTATTTGTGCTATACATTTTTGACAAACTATCCCATGCCTCCTTTGGCGTACTTGCATCTTGAATATGCACAATCATAGAGTCTGAAATGTTGATAGACAGCCAGTACATAACTTTCTTGGCTCTCTCATGCCATGCTTTAAATGCCTGCATTTGCTGTTGATTGGGAACATCAGGAAGAACTAGTTCTTCTTCATTTCCTGCAACGAATTCCCAATATCCTTTTCCCATAAGGAAATTCGTCATTCTAAACTTCCATGCTTGGAAGTTTTTCTTGTCAATCTTTTTAGTGACAATCCTGTGAAAGAGAATCAGACGCCATTACAGAACATTGCAAAAAATTATGTCACTGCAAAAAACACAGCTTCAGCCTCACAAGGGCAAATCTGCAAAACTGATGAAAGTGGTATTTGACCACACAGTCACTTCCTAGTGACGATTTTGCATCAACAAGCAACAAGGATGATTCTGTAACTCCCAATGTCTCTGCGCACAGGCATACGATGCAATTTCTACAATAACTTTTCACCGACATGTAGAACAGTGGTCACACAGCATGAAACTGGGCCTTTTCCTGAGTGCATGCAGAAAACTTCCGCCTCCAAAACAGGCCCTAAAACGTTCTCAAATAAAAAAAACAGAGCAACCAAGGGCTATACCCCTTGCCCGTAGCATATATTGTCCTCTTGCTTCACCGTGAAGGGCGTCTCAATCTGAGACAATGCACTCTTGCACTTTCCGGCTGTGCTACCTGCAGAGACTTGCTCCCAAAACAGAAAAATGATAGCAACATTGGTCATCTTACCAGAACACCGCGAACTTGGTTTGCTTTCTTGAGCTCCTTACCACGAACAAGGCTCTGATACCATGTCAAGATTGTGGGAGAGAAGGAAGGAGTCTCACTTGTAGCTTTCTTGCTTGCACAATGGGGGAATACGCACAAAGATGGAGGCTGAAAACAATTTTCCTCTTCTTAGTTGTGTAAGCCAAAAGAACTCTAGTACAAAGAAATAGAAGAACCCTATATATGGGTCTCAAACCAAACTCAACTAACTAAGGTGGCATACTAACTAAGCCACGAACTAGAGTAGATAAGGATAGCTATCATCTAGCTATTATTCATGGGCGGTGTACAAACCGCATCTACAGTTAACAAGTCGGTGACATAAATGCACAACGGTCACCCTGGCATATCATGAGTAGAGCTCGATATCTCAACAATTTGGTGTGCTCAAAGAGCGCCATGTATTCTACAGATGGGCCCTTTAGGGCTTCCCCGCTGCTATTTTGGCCATCCGAGGTCATTTCAGGCCCCGTTTTAGAGCCACAAGGTTGCGGACAACAATTTCAGGATACACTGTGATTTCAGATGTATTGATCGAAAGTGGGTGTGCAGGTTACAGATTGCAAATCTGTAATTTTGGACGTATTTACATGAAGCAAACATAAGGTTTATCTGCAAACAAGTTGCAGATTACATGTGCTATTGAGCAATCAGTGAAAAAGGTTGCTCGGTGTATTGTTGTGTACGTGTTGTGAAAGATTGCAGAAGATTTGCTTACTGTTTGGTATCAGTTTGTGATAATGGCAGAGAATAGTGGAAACCCCATCATTGAGAAGCTCGACAAGAACAACTACCCTTCATGGAAGTTCCGTGTCACACGAACTTCCTTATTGGAAAAGGCCTCTACGAGTTTGTTTCAAGTGAAGAAAAGGAGCCAGAGGTGAGTGATCCTCCAACTGCAAAAGAGACAAAGGCATAGAAGGAATGGAATGCAAAAGACAAAAAGGTCATGTATTGGCTGTCTGTAGTAATTAACAATAATACACTGGGACATATTAGAAATGCAAAGAATTTATATGCAGCTTGGACCATACTTGAAAGTATGTTTTTCGTAAATACAAAGGCACGAAAGATTCAACTCAAGCAAGAGTTGAATACATTGAAGAAAGGGAAGATGTCTATCAATGAGTATGCACTGAAGGTAAGGAGCATTGCAGATGCCTTGCCAATGATTGATGCAATGCCCGATGATGATGATTTGGTGTCGTCTACCTTGAGTGGACTTAACAATGAAAAGGCTTGGAAGTCTTTTGTAACTTCCATATATGTCAGAAAGCCATTTCCAGATTTCGATGAGTTGGTCTCC
This sequence comes from Lygodium microphyllum, assembly GCF_053477565.2. NCBI lineage: Eukaryota > Viridiplantae > Streptophyta > Polypodiopsida > Schizaeales > Lygodiaceae > Lygodium > Lygodium microphyllum. The sequence goes on along the minus strand of NC_141143.1, from coordinate 1,893,545 downwards.
CTTATGATCACTAAAGAGATCAACATGCAGAGTGAGACATCTGAAAAAAGTGGTGAACAGGTCCAAGCTTTCTACTCCAATTCAGGAAGGGGACGTGGCATGTTCTCTTCAAGAGGCCGTGGTACAGGACGTGGTAGTGACAACCTGCAAAACAGATTGAATCAGCAATTTGGCGATATGCAGGTTTTAGGAACTCATGGTAACTTTAGAGGAAATGGGAGCTTTAGAGGAAGAGGTGGATGGTAGAACAGAGGTTCTAACAGCTCTAGTATTGTGTGTCACTACTATGGCAGAACAGGTCATATTGCAACCCAATGTTATGCTAAGAAAGATGATATTCGCAGTGGTAAGTTGCAGCAAGGAAACTATACATCGTCTTCACAACAGAATGAAGACAAAAATGAACGTCTATTTGTTATGCAGCATATGCTGAATGCTGTTACATGAAAGGGAACACATGATGATGTTTGGTATGTTGATTCAGGTGCATCCAATCATATGACCAGCCATGTAGAATGGTTTGGAGAGATGCAGGATTTGCAAAATACAGGTTATGTGCAGACGGGTGATGATTCGTGCCACCCAATTTCACATATTGGAGAAGTTCCCTTATCCTTGCATGATGGTAAGACAAAGAGTCTTTCAGATGTATTACATGTGCCATCTATTACAAAGAACTTGGTGTCAGTCGGTCAGATGGTAGAGCAAGGGCTGCAAGTCAGATTTAATGCAAAGGGCTACTTTGTAGAAGACTTCAATGACAAGTACAAGTTGGTTGCAAAGGGAAGTAGAGTTGGATATATGTTTACTCTGGATGCTAGAATTCCTACTATGAATGTTGCTATGTATGCTAAAGGAAAAGGTGTTGTTGCAGATATTGAAATTTGGCACAAACGCATTGGATATGCAAATGTACAAAGGCTGAAATTAATGCAGTCCAAATGGTTGGTTACAGGTTTGCCTACATTTAGAGTTGCAGAATTTCATAAGGTATGCGAAGCATGTCAGTTTGGTAAGCAAGCAAGACAACCCTTTTCACATGACAGAGATGTAAGCAGAAATATCATTGATGTTGTGCATACAGATATTTGGGAGCCTACACAAAATGTGTCTCTTGGAGGCAATTCATACTTTATTACATTGATTGATGATTGTTCTAGAAAGCTGTGGGTATATTTTATGAAGGAAAAGAGTGAAGCGTTTGAGCACTTTAGAACTTTCAAGGCTACAGTTGAAAGAGAAACAAGCTTGAAAGTAAAGTGCTTGAGATCAAATGGAGGGGGAGAGTACCTCTCGAATGAGTTCAGTGATTTTCTGAGGTCTCATGGGATAAAGAGATAGTTTACATGTAGGTATACCCCACAGCAAAATGGGGTTGCAGAAAGGAAAAATATGCATATTGCAGAAGTTGCACGCACCTTGATTGCTGAAAAGAATATGCCTAAGAATTTTTGGTTTGAGACTGTTCATACTACTGTTTATATTATGAACAGAACTCCCATAGCTGCAGTTCATGGGATGACTCCTGAAGAATGCTTTACTGGCAAGAAGCCTGATGTATCGCACTTAAAAGTATTTGGTTGTGTTGCATATGTTCATGTGCCAGATGAGCTATGGAAGAATCTTGATCCAAAGGCAGAAAAATGTGTCTTTATTAGATACTCTTTAGAGCAGAAATGCTATCGCTGTTACAACCCTGTCACATGTAAGTTCAGAGTAAGCAGGGATGTCATCTTTGATTAAATGAGCAGCTGGTATGCATCTAGTGGTGATGCATTGGATGATGATGATGATCATGACAGTCATGTGCAGGCTGAAAAGCAAGAATCGCGAACTCTTAGTGGACGAGAGACATCATCTGGTAGTCCATGGTTTGCGAGACTAAGGAGTAGGTCTACATCTTCAAGTGCATCTAGTAGCACTATAGGTAAAAACAAAGGAAAGAATAAAGTGTCAGATGGCATTGATGCAGATCTTGATGGAGACTCCAGTGGCTCAGAGAGCTTGGATGATAAGCTTGGTATTCCTTCTGTCAGGACACTAGGTGTACAGAGAGCTCATAATAATGTAAAGGCTCCATTGAGTGATCCGGTGGTATGCAGATCTAGCAGGGTCAGATACCCTGTTAAAAGATTTGGTTTTGAAGGTTATGTAGCTCACCATTACGCTTATATGGTGAAACTAGTTGAGGATGTTGAGACCACTTTTTTTGAGGATGATGTTGGTCATACTCATTGGGATGTAGCAATGGATGAGGAGATGGTTGCATTAGAGGCCAATAAGACTTGGGATCTAGTATCATTGCCGAAGGGTAATAAAGCTATTGGATGTAAGTGGGTTTATAAGATTAAGCACAATGCAGATGGTTCTATTAGTAGGTACAAAGCTAGGCTGGTTGCAAAAGGCTATGCCCAGACATATGGCATAGATTATGAAGAAACCTTTAGTCCAGTTGCCAGGATGGCAATTGTCAGATGTGTGATTACTGCAGCCAAAGGTTGGAGGTTGCAGCAAATGGATGTGAAGAATGCCTTCTTGCATGGTGATTTTTAGGAAGAAGTGTATATGGATCAGCTAGCAGGTTATGAAGATTTAGAGCATCCCACGTATGTGTGCAGGTTGAAGAAGGCGCTCTATGGGCTCAAGCAAGCACCTAGAGCATGGTCTCACAAGATCAAAGAGTATCTTGTCAATATTCGCTTTTATGTTTCTAATGCTGATCACTCACTTTATGTGAGAAAGGGAGATGGAGGTTTGGTCATCATAGTCAACTATGTGGATGACTTGATTATTACAAGTGATAGTGATAGTGGGATTACTAAAGTCAAGGACTTTTTGAAGAAAAAGTTTGGGATGAAGGATTTAGGTGAGCTAAACTACTTCCTTGGCATCAAGGTGATCAGATGTGATGATGGTATATGGCTGTCCTAAAGATAGTATGGCTTGGATATGTTGTCCAAGTATGGTATGATAGCATGCAAACCACTTTCAGTCCTATTGGAGCAGAATGTAGAGTTGAGTGCTGATGTTGGGGATGAGATAAAAGACCCTACTATGTTTAGGAGGATAGTGGGGAGTTTGATCTACATGACCATTACAAGGCCAGACTTGAGCTACGTTGTTGGTCTTGTGAGTCAGTTTATGCAAGTACCTAGAAAGCCACATTTGGATGCAATCAAATGCATATTGAGATATGTGAAGTCCACATTACATTATGGACTTTTCTATGAGGTAGGTATAGATGTATAGATGTTTGGATACACAGATGCAGATTGGGCTGGTAGTATGTCTGATAGAAGATCTACCAGTGGATACATGTTCTCTCTTGGTAGTGCAGCAGTTACTTGGAGCAGCAAAAAGTAATCTACAATTGCTTTCGAGTATAGAGACTGAGTATAGAGGTGTTGCTGTTGCAGCATGTGAGGTAGTATGGCTGCAAAAGTTATTGGTTGACTTAGATGTGCAGGTAGAAGGTCGAGTTGTCATTTATTGTGATAACATGAGTAGTATATAGTTGGCTAGGAACCCTGTGTTCCATGCCAGGACAAAACATATTGAGGTACACTACCACTTTGTGAGAGAGAAGGTACTAGCAGGTGAGATTGACTTGGTGTATGTCAGCACACAGGATCAGATAGCTGACATCTTCACGAAGGCATTGGGTATAGAGAAACTTCAAAAGTTTCGAAGCTTACTTGGAGTTGCAGAGATGCAGTTGAGCTTGAGGGGGAGTGTTGAGATGACAAGCTCAACACATGCGGACATTGATGATGGACCGCCTGGTTAGATGGATCCACACATCTACACTTATCACTTCTATGGTCATTATGACTCTCACATGGCCACTAACTCATTACTTATTATATTCAGGTTGTTACACCTATTTACAACTGGCATACTTATAGCGCCAGTCGACTAGTGTAGTCGGTTATACATTGTTTGACTTAGTAGGCCACTTTCCTTTATGTTGTATCTTATCTATACTTTGTGTACATTGTAAAGTGTGTGGAAGAAGAAGAAGAAACTAGAAAGAAAAAGTTTTGGCCTCCATCTCTCTTCTTGTCTCTTGAGTGAGCTTCTCCTTGTGCATTCTGTGTGTGTTTGGCACAGTATCTTGAGCAAGTCCCCCACCACACGATTCTTGACAAAGATTGCAACACCTTGCGGACTGTTGTGTCTCTGTAAAAGTGTCCTCCCTCAATCCCACTGTGTGCCTCTGCGAGCACGTCATGCATCTCATGCTCACACATGCATCTGCACATCAATCCATCTTGCCCTAAGTGATACAGCTGGCCTAATATCAACTGGTAGGGTTGGATTTTGAGAATAAGTCGCCTTAGTCTTGCCTTTTCCATTGGTCATTCCGGTAGTCCGTGCTCCAGCACTTGGACTATGTCATCTGCCCAATATGGTGTTAAATTGGCTTTGAATAAATCCCTCCCATTGGAGAGGTTAAAGAGGTGGGCATCTGGCAATTCATCCGTGATGCCTTCTCCAGCGGGTTCCCTTGTGGGGATGCATGATATATGATCAGCCATGTAGTGTTGTTTCCCTTTCCGTACAACTACCGACAAGTCAAACTCCAAGAGTAGAAGGAGCCACCGAGCGATGTGTCCCATAGCGCAAGGTTTGTTCACTAGATATAGCAAGGCTGGGTGGTCTACGAAGAAGGTAAAGCGTGTAGCCAATAGATAATGCCGGAACTTCTTCAATCAAACACCATGGCCAAGCCCTCTCATTCGGTCATTGAGTAACTCATTTCCATCTCTGTCAGTTGTCGGCTTGCAAAACTTACTGGATAATCTAGGTTGTGCTTGCCAAGTTGGCACAACACTGCCCCCACCGCGATTTTAGAAGCATTGATATGCACGTGGAAGGTTATGGTCCAGTCCGGGGCTCGTAGAATTGGTGGTATGGTTAGAGCCTTCTTCAACTCTTCATATGCGCGTTGGTAGGCTTTAGTCCATTCGAAGACAATCAGCAGTTTGTACAAAGGTCTTGCTATCAATGCATAATTCAACACAAACCGTCGATAGTATCCCGTATGGCCTAAGAAGCATTGAACTACCTTGTAGTTGGCTGGTGGTGGAAGGTCGACAATAGCCTTGACCTTCGAGAAGTCAGTGGCAATGCCGTTCTTTAACACCACATGGCTGAGGATGCATCCATGTTTCACCCAAAACTGGCATTTCAAGGGGTTTAGGGAGAGATTATATAGGCGATACTGATCAAAGAGCGCCTGGAGTTTGTTCAAGTATTCCATCCAGTTCGAGTGAACGCAGAGGTCGTCGACAAAGACTTCTAACTACTTGCGAATCATGTCTTTAAATATGGTGCACATGAGACATTGGAAGGTGGCAAGGGCATTAGTCAACCCGAAGGGCATGACTGTGTATGCAAAGATGCCCCGCTTGGTGGCGAAGGCAGTCTTATGCCTGTCGGCAGGATGCACTTGCACCTGGTTGTATCCTGAGAAGCTGTCCAAGAAACTGTAGGCCTCTTTACCTACCACTCTTTCAAGCATGTGCTCGGTGTATGGTAATGGATAGTTATTCCTCTTAGTAGCAGCATTCACCTTTTATAATTGACGCACACTCTAATTTTTCCATTTTTCTTCATCACAATGACTATGGGTGATACCCAGTCCATGTGCTCAATTTCGTAAATGAAACTTGCTTTCATCAGCTTATCAATTTCTTCCTTGACAGCATGAGCGTGCTTAGGATTCATTGGGTACGGTCGCTGCTTTACTGGTGCTACATTTTTTAGATATCGAGCTCCACTCGTGATATGCCAGGGTGACCGTTGTGCATTTATGTCACCGACTTGTCAGTTCCAGATGCGGTTGGTACACTGCCCATGAATAATAGCTAGATGACAGCTATCCTTATCTACTCTAGTTCGTGGCTCAGTTAGTATGCCACCTTAGTTAGTTGAGTTTGGTTTGAGATCCATATATAGGGTTCTTCTATTTCTATGTACTTGAGTTCTTTTGGCTTACACAACTAAGAAGAGGAAAACTGTTTTCAGCCTCCACCCTTGTGTATATTCCCCCATTGTGCAAGCAAGAAAGCTACAAGTGAGACTCCTTCCTTCTCTCCCACAATCTTGACATGGCATCAGAGCCTTGTTCGTGGTAAGAGGACTAGTGTTGCTTTCGTTTTTCTATTTTGGGAGCAAGTCTCTGCAGGTAGCACAGCCGGAAAGTGCAAGAGTGCATTGTCTCAGATTGAGACACCCTTCTCGGTGTAGCAAGAGAGCAGTATATGCTAAGAGACGGGGCTTTAGCCCTTAGTTGCTCTGTTTTTTTTTATTTGAGGCCATTTCGGGGCCTGTTTTGGAGGCGGAAGTTTTCTGCACGCACGCAGGAAAAGGCCCAGTTTTATGCTGTGAGACCACTGTTCTACAGGTCGGTGAAAAGTTACCACAAAAATTGCATCGTATGCTTGTGTGCAGAGACATTGGGAGTTACAAAATCATCCTTGTTTCCTGTTTATGCAAAATCGTCACTAAGAAGTGATTGTGTGGTCAAATACCACTTTCATCAGTTTTGCAGATTTGCCCTTATGAGGCTAAAGCTGTGTTTTTTACAGTGACAGAACTTTTTGCAGTATTCTGTAATGGCATTTGATTCTCTTTCACAAATTGTCACTGAAAATCTTGACAAGAACAATTTCCAAGCATGGAAGTTCAGAATGACGAATTTCCTTATGGGAAAAGGATATTGGGAATTTGTTGCAGGAAATGAAGAAGAACCAGTTTTTCCTTATGTTCCCAATCAACAGTAAATGCAGGCATTTAAAGCATGGCATGAGAGAGCCAGGAAAGTTATGTACTGGCTGTCTATCAGCATTTCAGACTCTATGATTGTGCATATTCAAGATGCAAGTACGCCAAAGAGGCATGGGATACTTTGTTAAAAATGTACAGCACAAATATGCAAGCCAGGAAAATGCAGCTTAAGCAAGAGTTGCACAATGTGCAAAGAGAAAATATGAGCATCAATGACTACCACATGAAGGTGAAGAAGATTGCAGATGCACTTGCTTCCATTGGGTTGCCAGTGGAAGATGATGATTTAGTTTCTCTGACCTTGAATGGTCTAGGAAAGGATTATGCACAGTTCCAAAAATCCATTTCCGTCCGTGAAAGATTTCCTGATTTTGAGGAGTTGATTGCTCTTCTAATTTTTGAGGAGCAGAGAAATGGTGGTGCATCTTCTTTAGGAGGAACTTCAAAAGAAGTTGTCTTCTACTCAAATGCTGGAAGAGGTAGAGGTAGAGGTAGAGGAGGCTGATCTAGAGGCCATGGTAGAAATCAGAATATGCAGCAAACTCAAGAAAACCAGTCCTATGGAGGAGGACGTGGTAACTCTAGAGGCAAGGGGAGCCAAAGAGGTCATGGTGGATAGCAAAGAGGCCAAAATGCAAACAACAATGTTGAATGTTACTACTATGGTAAAACGGGTCATATGGCTAAAGACTGCTATAAAAAGCAGAATGACATCATGAATGGGAAATTGCAACAAGGGAATAATGCATCTTCTAGTAGACAGGGTGATGACAGAAATGAGCATTTGTTTATGGTGCAACACATGAACAATTCTGTGACAAGTGCAAAAGAAAGCAACGATGTATGGTATGTTGACTCAGGTGCATCAAACCACATGATAGGTCATGCAGAATGGATGGAGGATGCAAGGAAAATGGAAAAACCAGGATTTGTGGAGACTGGTGATGATACTGCACATCCTATTGTGTAGATTGGAAAAATTCATTTGTCTATGCAGGATGGGAAAAAGAAATACTTGTCCGATGTATTTCATGTCCCGAATATCACCAAGAATCTGGTCTCTGTTGGTCAAATGGTTGAGCAGGACTTGCAGATCAGATTTAATCCTCATGGATGCTTTGTTGAGGATATGAAAAATAAAGGTCGCTTGATAGCAAAAGGAAAGAAGAAGGGCAGAATGTTTACGTTGGATGTAGACATGCCTGAATTCAGTGCAGCAATGTTTGCACATGGGACTGGTGTAGTTGCAGATATTGATATCTGGCATAAACGCATTGGTCATGTTAATGTATAGCAACTTAAATCAATGCAAGCCCAAAATATTATTGCAGGATTGCCTAAATTCAAGGTTGCAGAAATGCATAAGGTATGTGAAGCTTGTCAGTTTGGAAAACAGGCAAGGAAACCATTGGAATTAATCCACTCTGATGTGTGGACTACTAAAGCTGCATCTCTTGGAGGCTGTCATTATTTTGTCACTTTTATTGATGACTATAGTAGAAAAGTTTGGGTGTATTTTATGAAAAAGAAAAGTGAAGTTTTTGGGCATTTCAAAACTCTTAAAGCTATGGTTGAAAAAGAAACAGGCCTGTAAATAAAATGCCTAAGGTCAAATGGAGGGGGAGAGTACCTCTCAAATGAGTTTGCAAGGTTCCTACAAGAGCATGGCATAAAGCAGCAATATTCATGCAGTCATACCCCACAACAAAATGGAATTGCAGAAAGGAAAAATAGGCATATTGGAGAGGTATCTCATGCCATGCTCAACGAAAAAGACTTGCCATATTTTTACTGGGCTGAAGCAGTTGCTATAACAGTCTACATAATGAACAGGACTCCCACTGCGGCAATACATGGGATGACTCCAGAGGAGAGGTATACTGGTAGGAAACCGGATATTTCTCATTTGAAAATTTTTTGTTGCATTGCCTATATTCATGTGCCAGATGAGTTGAGATCCAAGTTGGATCCAAAAGCTGAGAAGTGCATCTTTATTGGTTACTCTCTGCAGCAAAAAGGGTATAGATGCTATAACCCTTCTACTCATAAGTTTACAGTGAGCAGAGATGTTGTTTTTTATGAGATGAGTAGCTGGTATAAACCAATAAATGTGATTGATAATGTAGATGCACAAAATGGTAATGCTGCACAGAATTCACAACAGCAGTCACAAGATATTAGTGGACCTGGAGTCTCCTCTAGCAGTGGTTCACATTCTTTGCCATGGACAGGCAGATTGAGATCAGGAGAATCTTCTCAAAGCAATGTAGATAGTGGTATGCAGGTATCACGAAAAGGAAAAGAGAAGGTAGATCAGCCCATGTTTGATGTGAATGCAGGTCACTCTTATGTGGATGGTGAATCCAGTGGCTCAGAATAGAGCATTGATGATGAGTTGGGTATTCCTTCTATTGTTACACCTAGAGTAAGAAAGACCAGGGATATTTTGAGAGCACCTGGGAGTGAACCTACTTTGCATAGGTCTACCAGAGCTAGGTATCCCGTGGATAGGCTGAAATATGATGGATTTACAGCCATTCACTATGCATATATGGTCAAAGTGATACAGGAACCAGAACCCACTTCTTTTGAGCAAGCCATGGAAAAAGAAAAATGGGAGAAAGCCATGGATGAAGAAATGGATGCCTTGGAAGCAAATGCTACATGGGAATTGGTACCTTTGCCTAAAGATGAGAATGCAATTGGTTGTAAGTGGGTTTATAAGGTGAAACACAATGCAGATGGTTCTGTGAATAGATACAAGGCAAGATTAGTAGTCAAGGGGTATGGACAAACATATGGCATTGATTATGAAGAAACATTCAGTCCGGTTGCAAGGATGACAACTGTAAGAGCAGTCATTACTATGGCTGCATCAAAGGGATGGTCTTTACATCAGATGGATGTAAAGAATGCCTTCTTGCATGGTGATTTACAAGAAGATGTATATATGGAGCAGCCACCAGGTTATGTGCATGCTGTTCATCCTGAGTTTGTTTGCAGGTTGAAGAAAGCCTTGTATGGCTTGAAGCAAGCACCTAGAGCATGGTCTGACAAGATAGGACAGTATCTTGTCACTATTGGCTTTCAGATTTCCAAGGCAGATTTCTCACTTTATGTGAGAAAAACAGAGAAAGGTATTATGCTACTTGTCATTTATGTTGATGATTTGATTATGACAGGTGATAGTGATGAAGATATCCTTCATGTGAAGATGCTATTGAAGCAGAAGTTTGAGATGAAAATTTGGGAGAGCTGCGTTATTTCTTGGGCATTGAGGTGATTAGATCACCAAGTGGGATACGGCTCTTGCAGAGACAGTATGGATTGGACAACATGACAACTATCCGTATCTACTCTAGTTCGTGGCTCAGTTAGTATGCCACCTTAGTTAGTTGAGTTTGGTTTGAGATCCATATATAGGGTTCTTCTATTTCTATGTACTTGAGTTCTTTTAGCTTACACAACTAAGAAGAGGAAAACTGTTTTCAGCCTCCACCCTTGTGTGTATTCCCCCATTGTGCAAGCAAGAAAGCTACAAGTGAGACTCCTTCCTTCTCTCCCACAATCTTGACATGCGTTTGGTGTCATGGGTATGTTATGAGTCACCACACTCGGATCTACCCCTTTAAGCTCTTCCAAGGACCATGCGAACATGTCCACATACTCTCGCAAGAGGGCGACCAGACTCACCTCCTCATCCTCGGCCAAGTCATCGACAAAAAAGACTGGTCGAGAGGTCTCCCCTTCCCAGACTAAGTTCACCTCTTTGACTCTGGCTGGTCCCTCAATTGGTTTGCTCGCTTGTCCTTGCCGTTTGGCACCCATCAAGATCACCACCTTATCGCCTTTCTTGAATTTTGTAAATCGTTTCGGAAGGTCCCGTAGTTTTCATTGCTCATCTGTCCGGGTGTCTCTGGGTTGTTTCGCATTTTCTTACTTCAATCGTTTGCACCTCAGATGGACAGGTAAGTCCCCGGCGGTGCGTCGGGTCTTGGGCGGCCTAGGTATCTCTAGGTCGCTATCCGAGTTCACTTCTGACTCAGAGTCGAACTCGCCGTATTCGCTAGAGGAGGGGGTCTCCCCAGGTGGTCGCAATTCAGACGGTCATTCTGCTCTAAGAACTTGTGTCATCCCTGGTTGAGCTAGGCTTGCTTGCTCAAGGTCTATGGCTGCTATGTGTTCTAACCAGGCACGGTCACAATTCACGTGTGTGAGCCCTCGCTTTGTCTGCTAAACTCTTCATTTTTGCGGCTTGAAATCTGCCTGTATTTGTTCTATTACATGTCCCTCTGTGTCATACTCTATCGAATCCACCATCCCCCCCACTCTCATCCTCGAAGGGTTGGCAATCTTCATACTCGTTGTCAGAGTCCTCTGCACTAACCGGTTTAACGTCCCGTAGGGCTTGGTACTTCTCTTGTCATTGCTCCGGGACCAAGGCCGAGTTGTACATAAGGTTCAAGTCATGCACTCTGGTCCATTGCCACTCGGATTCACCTAAGAGGTCCTGGAGAGGTGTGAGGTTTGCTACTTGAGTTGTTAGCCAGCTTGTCTATTAAGTATTCCAGGGCCTCTTGGAGTTCTGTCTTGTTGCCTAGCACTTGGAGGGTGACGGGCTTAGGTCTCCCAAGCTGGGTTCCTTCCATCATGCACACTGGTATAGTGAGTGTTACGTCGGTCGCATCCATCATCGTGATGGCTTGCTCGTGTGCTTCTTCGTCCGAGAACGGCAGGCCAATTGTAGCAAGGACATGCATCCAATCCCACTTGTCTCTGGACATGGGATATACTTGGTCAAGGGCCCGTAAGAATTCTTGACCTGACTATCGCCCTTGAGCATCGAGGAGATGGCATCCAAGTTGGTTGGTGAGGTTTTTCCAAGTGTCCATCTCCATCCTCACAACTTTCGTCCTGTTGCCGAAGAAGATCAAGTCGTTACCCCAATCTTCAATAACTCTAGCATTGCGCATCCAGGGCAGGCCTAACAAAACATCATAGTCCACCCCCTTCATGACTATAAAGTCAACCGAGAACTGGACACCTGCGATTTTTACTGGCCAGTTTTTAAGTACCCCGAATGGCCTTACCCTCATGCCGTTTGCTAGTGTGACATTAAATCGAGCGGTCTCAACAAGTGGGTTTCCCCAAGTTTGCAGCACCGCATGGCTCAACACATTAACCCCAGCTCCCGTGTCTATGATCCCCTTCCTTGTTGTGTTTCCTAAGGCTAGGACTGGTAACACTACATGCATCTCGATGCCTTCCCGAAAAGCATTAATTTGCAAGGATTTTGGCACAAAGTGTAGCATTAGACTCGATATTTGTGTTTCTGCGTCCTGATCCTGTAGATCTGACGCCTACTCCCGTGACTCCTCAACCCACTGCTTGAGGTTTCGCCATGGGGTGGGGTGCTACTAAAGCAAGTCTCCTAGGCTTAAAGTCACTGGGGTGGTCACTAGAGTGGTGAGGAGTCCGTCGGTTGCGTCCTTCTCCTATGCCAAACTACCCTAGCCAGTGGCCGTGACTAATTTGTGTCCCTTCAGCATCAAGGCTTGCCCTCAGGGGTGTTGTCTGGGGTGCAGTTGCCCTTCCTAGTTTTGGTTAAGGGGGTAAGTCTGTCGTGGTCATGCTGATGAGATCCTTGCTCCCATCCTCTAGGATGGACTCAGCATCTCTCAAATGCGCTTTTACCTCTTTTACCCTATCCCTCACTTTCTCTATGGCCTCGAGTTGGCTTTTTAGATGTGGGTACTCCCCTGCCTTAGCACTCCCCTTTTCGGCCGTCTTGGGGGCTGAAGTTTTCGTCTCTACGTCCTCGACCTTCTTTCCAACAGGTAGAGTTGTAGCACTCTCTGGCTTCAATGCGATTTTAGCCTCTGACCTCCTCTTCCTTCGCTTGTAGCTCTTCTTTCCCATTGAGGCTGCATCAAGGTTGCTAGGCCTTGGTAGAGATATGCCGGCATGCTTTGTCTAGGCACAGGTCATGACCCACAATGGGATGGGCATGGCCTCCCCATCAAGATTCTCGACGCCAAACAGCCCCAATGGGACAGATGGTACTTCGGTTGGATTTGTAGATGGTTTTTGCTTTGGGCAATCGACGAAGAGGTGGGTGATTCCACACTCTACGCACCTTAGGTCAACCTTGTCTCTGTTTTATTGCTCCCTTTCAGGGCAATGCGATGAGGCATCACCTGGGTGTCCACAGGTCCAACAGATGATTGGATCCTGCACCTACCCTCCTAGGCCTCTACCTCGTCCCCTTCCTAGCGCCATCACTAGTACTGGTCGATAGTCCATGAGGACGATGTTACCCTCTTCGTCGTGAGAGAAGTAAGGGTATAAATAAGTCTCTTCCTCATTTGGCTCTTCCACGTAGTGGACTGGAGCGTCACTCAGTGGATGGGTCACATAGGGACCGGGCGGCCTCAGTATACCTATGGGGTTTATGTCCATCCTAGGGATAGCCGGCTTTAGGTCGTTAGGCACAGGAAGGGCCAATGGGGCTCCCCTTTCAAAAAGTGGTTGTGGTATGTTGGCTAGGTAAGGCTGGCCATATGGTTGAGAGTACGGAAGTCTCCTGGGCAATCTCCAGTGCATAGCGTCATGACCAAACCTACCGCAGTTAGCGCAAGGTCTTGACTGAGGGTCTTGACACTCGACTGGCAAATGATTTTCGCCACAGTAAACACATTGGATGTGTGGCTGCATTGGTCTTCTCCACAGGTCTTGCAGCTTGACTATCTCCATCTTGACATCAACCAGGTCATGGCTCTTCTCGGTGGCCTTCCCCTTATCTTGGGATGATGGTGCGGGTTGCTCACCAAAGGTTGGTGCTCTTTCCAAACCTCGCGAGCTGGTTTCTTCTGAGCTGGAGTTCCTAGAACTCCTCTCTTTCAGTTGGTCATCAATTCTAATAGCTTCCTCAAAAACCCTAGCTAGTGCATCTCAATGCAGGCTCGAGTTGGCTGCCAAAGCCTTATACAGTTCCTGAATTCCACTGATGAACACAGTCAAAACTGCTCTCTCAGTCGGTCGTTTGCCTGTAGGGATCCTCTTGAAGAGGCTCCTTACGCGGGTTACATAATCACAAATGTCCTCCTTCTCTTTCTGCTTGACATTCATCAATCACACCAGCAGATTATCAGAGTATCTAGGCTCAGCAAATCTCTTAATGAAGAGATCCTTGAGGCTGTTGAAGTTTGCCCTCTCAACAGTGTCTAAACTTGTATACCAGGTCCTGCCCTTGTCCCCTAAGCAGAGTCGAACGCTTGAGAATGTTGAGTCAGGTCGCTGAGGCTATTGGCTTCACAGACTTACTTGAACTGCTCTACAAAGCTATATGGGTTGTCATGGGGTTGGTACTTGTCAAGCTGCTTTGCGACTATTGGGATTTTAGACTGGCTCTTAGAGCCTTGGGTTTGTACTTGTCAAGCTGCTTTGCGACTATTGGGATTTTAGACTGGCTCTTAGAGCCTTGGGTTGCTCCTAACCCTACAAGCAGTGAGGTTGCTAACGCTACAGCACTTTGCTCTGCCACGCTATTGTCTAACAAGTGCTTCATAAGAAGTTCGCTCAGCGTTAAGTCTCCTTCTAGGGCTCTCTCGTGATCCGTTCGATTTCGGCTGGCTAAGTTAAGCACTCGCTATACCTCACGCAATTCCATGCTTTGCCTTTGGCTCCTAACCTGCTGGTCTCTATTATACAAGGCTATGCCTTGCAACGCCTTATGGGCTAGCTTCCTCTCTTCTTCTAAGTCTGCAATGATAGCATCTGCTGTCTGACCGTGGTGCTCATATCGGGCATGCGCATCGTAGCTGCTGACCAGTTGTTGAATAGCGTGGGAAGACACCCAAGTCGAGTTCCTCATTAGCCCTAAGGTACATGCTTTCCTCCGCCATGGCTGAGTTCACACGCTTTGCCAAGCTATCAATCAGATTGAGTGGGTTTGTCAAATCCCCTTTGCTTGCGTCACTTGCTTGGTCCCACTCTGTGTGTTGATGGTTTGTCTCCGTCCGTGGGTTTTCTCCTATTTGTGGGTTCCTTGAGTGGCTTATTTGAGTGAGTTTCTTGGCTTATTAAATGCAATTCTCGAGTTATCTCCACTCCATGCGGGTGTTCTTTCTGGTGCATGTGTGTTCAATCAGGCTTTCAGTTTTTCTCAAGTACCCTTCAAGTGTGGAAATTCAAGGTGAGTGCAACAACCAGCCCCTAAGCGCCTCATGCACCCTTGGGTGCTATGTTGCCTTGCCATTTCTTGTGGGCTCAATCAGGGTTTTACGGCTTAGCGGGTTACCTCTAGGTCTCTGGGTTTCTTGGTATCACAACAGCCCACTCGAACTATTAAGCGGCCATGTCTTATGATTTTGTCTGCTCGATGCGCCAGAATCAAGCTTCAAGCGTCAAGAAGGCTTACGACAAGTTGCGTCAATGGGCTTCAGTTGGGTCAAGTCAAATCTTTGAGACTGAGTTGGGGCACTCACTCAGCCCAATTGGTCCAAGTTGCAGGGGCCGAGTGGGTGACTCGGACGGGCTGAGTCAAGTGATTTGGATGAGCCGAGTCGAGTGATTCGGACGGGCCGAGTCCGAGGGCTGAGTAGGCTTTTTGGGTCGAGGTCTGAATGGGCGGGTCCGAGGGCTGAGTCTGGGGCTTGGCCTCACAAAGGCCGTTTGGATGGGTCAAACACAGTGCGACGAATGCCGCACAATGCCAATTTTGATCGAATCTCCCTAGTCAGGCAGTCATTCTCTGTATAAACTTCTAGATCCTAGCTAAGGCACCAAGGGAAGTGATTGGCATACCTGGGGTGAGCGATGGGCTCTCCGACGGTGTAATCGAATCGAATCTTTGCGGGGACTCTCTCTCTCTCTCTCTCTCTCTCTCTCTCTCTCTCTCTTTCTACAATGGTTGCAAATGAGCTCTCCTTTGGCTTCCTGACCCTTAAACCCCTTCCCGGGCAGGGCTTTGATACTCTCAATCATTCACTTGTCGACATTAAGCATCCCAAGCTAGCTTTTTGCCATTTTTTGCATGTTTTATGCCTTGTTTGCAACCGTAAACCCTACCCTTTCCCAGTTTGATTTCCTAATTCTATCCTACACTAAATGCAACGAGAATCGAAAGCAACAATCTGACATGATTTCTCCCTATTTTTCAATCATCAAACAAACTAACTAACCCAAAATACTTACTTGTTTTAAAGATCAAAACACCCAACCTTCCTACCTACCTCAAGCTCTGTTTCGGGGGAGAATCCCTTACTTTGATGCTTGATATGGGGCGCGCAAGCGCTCAAGCTTGAATCCGTGGTCCTAGCAATGGAACCAAAATGTAGGAGCTTTTGCTCAACCACCAAGACCCACGGACCACTTATTGTTTCAAGCGTTCCAGGCGAGCTCTAATGGCTACCTCTCACATAGATGACGCGCCCTCAATCATAAGAGTGTAGTGAGCTTACCTTGATGCCAATATGAGTTGCCTCCTCCCTTCCACACTCTGGTAGCTCCATGATCCTAGATGCTAGCTCAAGCATGCTCAATCCTCCTCGTTCTCCAAGCTCCAACCTCCATAGCCGTGCACGCAAAAGAAGGAAAGGGAAGAGAATAGAATAGAAGATGATGAAGAGCTTTACCCCCTTGATCCCTCACTCCCTCTCACTCCCTCCCTCACTCTCACAAGGGCACACACACAAGCAAGGAGAGGAGAAGAAGAGGAGAAGAGAAGAGCTCTTGTTGGGCACACACCAAAGAATGAGATTCCATTCACTTTTTGAACTTTATATATACAAACCCTAAAACCCCATGGGCACCCATCCTTTTTTACATGACCCACCATTGTGGCAAGGTCCCTTTTTCTAATTCCCTCTTTTTGCTTTGTGTCCTAGGCCTATATTCAGCTATTCTTTTACAGGTGGCACTGGAGGGAACCTGGCGCTCTTTTACAAAAAAATTTTGGAGTTTTTGATGTGCCTTTTATTTGAAACTACGCTTTTGTCCGCCTGCGTGTCCTTGCTCCTTTTCCATCTTCTTTTTGCTTTTTCATTCGTCTTTCCTTCTTTTTGGCTTGGGGTTAACACTCATACACAAGATTGTCTTTATGAGTCCAAGCTTCCATCTTGGAACCTAATTCACTTGTGTAACAGTTGTCTACTCATTGTTTTGTCAACATGAATCTACTCGTCATCTTCCATCCACCATAGCTCCTGCCATGCTCTAGATCCAATATTTTGACAATGGCGGAGGCATCGCCACAATTGGAGTGGATTTGTGGGAAAAGGACATCAGTACGAACAGAGTCATGCATGAGAAATCGTAAAATGTGGGTGTTTATGCAGAAAGACGCCAATCGTGAAAACAAAAGTGATAGAAAAATTAGTAACAATTAATTAGAGCACCAAATGGAAGGATGACAGAATGGAAATTTAGGCTAGAGGTTGAGAGGAAAAGGGTGGAAAAATAAAAGGGGATGTCTGGGGACAAATAAGGGCGTTCCCATAGGAAAAACACAAATAGCTAGCCAAAAAACACACATGGAGATTAATGTCGATAAATCTATTGGGCAAAACAAATGGTGGGCAAGAGGAAAAATGGCCAGAATGATGTGGCAGATTAGCTTGTCACCTCAGAATGCAGTTCAGATAGGGATAAGACCCATCACATGGGAAAAACCACAGCAAGACCAATAAAAACATAGTCAAAAATTAGTTTGAGAAAATTCGTGTATCACAATAGAGTGGAACAAAAAGTGAAAATGTCAAGGGAAACCTATGGAACATGGCAAGTCAGTTAAAATACATTTTTGGGGGCATTCACATGGGAAAAATGTAAAAATTAGGCGTGAAAACACACAAAAAATAAATATTGATAAATCTATTGGTCAAAACGAAGGGCAATCAAAAGGAAAAATATTCACGATGATGTGGAAACTAGCCTATCACATCAAAAAGCAGTTGCGGTAGGGATAAGACCCATTCACATGGGAAAAGTGGACAAAAGACACCTGAAAATGGAAATAAAAATTAATACGGAATAATCCGTCAATCCAAATCAAGCTTGGTGAAAATGAAAAATGTCCCACAAAAAGATGTCAGATAGGATCGGTAGGGTCGAATGTTGTTTCGACGGTGGTAGGATGCATTCGCATGGAAAAATGTAAAAACACAAATAAAAACAGACTCAAAAATTAATACAAGAAAACATGTGCATTGGAATAAAGTGCAACAAAAAGAAAAAATTTCAAGGGGCACCGATGGAACAGGGTTGTCAAGTCAGAACACAATTCCAATGGCCTTAGGGGACCAGGGGATAGTAGGGTGGTGGCGAAGGGAGAGGGAATTGGGGTAGTATGGTGTGGCGACAAGGAGAGAGAATGGCAAGGTAGTAGGGTGGCGACAAAGATGGCGACGAGGAGAGAGGGAGGTGGGGTAGTAGGCTGGTAGTGACCGTAGCTCATGAGTGGTAGCGACAACAGCTCACAGCACAGGAGAAGACGATGCCGACTTGTACATGAAGACAGCATGGCTCCTGACCAAGAGTTGTTGAGCAAACAGGTGGCATTGACACATGGGGAGGGACGCAAGGTACTCAATCGCTATGGCGGCAATGGCAGCCATCAAAAGTGAGGACGGGTAGCCACACAAGCGAGCGGGACGATGATGGATTGGGGTGGGCGGAAAAATTATGACAAAGAGGATGGGGAATATGGGAGGAGAGAGATAGGAAGGTGGAGATGGAGATGGAGGGGGAAGAGAAGAGGAGGGAAATGATTAGGAGAGACGGAGAAGCAAGGGATAGGGGTGGGGGGTGGAGGAGGCAGGTTGGGGGCGTGGAAATGGGTCAAGGGGGGTTACTTGGGGGGGTGGGAATAGGAGGGGAGCCATAAGAGAGTGGGGGCAGAAATGGGGTGGGGGGAGTACTAAGTGTTGAGATGGCAAGCTCAATACGTGTGGACATTAATGATGGACCGTCTGGCTAGATGAGTCCGCACATCTAGTCATTATGATACTCACATGGCCACTAACTTATCACTTATTATATTTAGTTTGTTACACCTACTTATAGCTGGCAAAGATATAACGCCAGTCGATTAGTGTAGTCGGTTATGCACTGTTTGACTTAGAAGGCCACTTTCCTTTATGCTATATCTTATCTATACTTTGTGTACATTGTATAGTGTGTGGAAGAAGAAGAAGAAGAAACCAACAAGAAAACGTTTTGGCCTCCATCTCTCTTCTTGTGTTCTTGAGTGAGCTTCCTCTTGAGTATATGGTGTGTATTTGGCACAGCAGCTCAAGCACATCCCCCCATCACATGATTCTTGACATGGTATCAGAGCCGCGCCACTGAGAGAGGCTAATTTTGAAGGCTGAAGTGAATGAGAAGAAGCAAGGTTTGAGCAAGCAAGCAACTGGTAAGAAGCTCTCCCATTCTTCCACTCTCTCTCTTGGATAGTGCCTGTGGAGGCACCAGAAGCAGGGTCAAGCAAAAATCTCATATTGCTGTGAGACTTGGTATGCAAGCAGATCATTGTATATTCTACAGACTAGTCCTTTTGGTTACATGGTTGCCTTCTTTTAGAGTTGCAAAGTTGCATAAAGACTGTGAAGCATGCTAGTTTGGTAAACAAGTGTGACAACCCTTCTCGCATGATAGAGAAGTGAGCAGAAATATAGTTGATGTAGTACATACAGATGTTTGGGGGCCTACACAGAATGTATCTCTTGGTGGCAGCAAATACTTTGTCACATTTATTGATGACTATTCAAGGAAGCTATGGCTATACTTCATGAAGGAAAAGAGTGATGTGTTTGAGCACTTCAAATCTTTTAAGGCAGCTGTTGAAACAAAAACAGGCTTAAAAGTGAAGTGCTTGAGATCAGATGGAGGGGGAGAGTACCTCTCTAATGAGTTCCGTGGCTTCTTGAGGACTCATGGGATAAAGAGGCAATTTACTTGCAGGTATATCCCACAGCAAAATGGTGTTGCAGAAAGAAAAAATAGGCATATTGTAGAAGTTGCACGGGCATTAATGGCTGAAAAGAATATGCCCATGGTATGAGGCTGTCCATATTGTTGTCTACATTATGAACAGAACTCCCACATCTACAGTTCATGGGATGACTCCTGAAGAATGCTTTACTAGCAAGAAGCTTGATGTATCGCACTTGAAGGTATTTGGCTGTGTTGCATACTTTCATGTGCCAGATGAGCTACGGAAGAAGCTTGATCCAAAGGCAGAAAAATATGTTTTTATTGGATACTCTTTAGAGCAGAAAGGATATCGCTGTTATAACCCTGTCACATGTGAGTTCAGAGTGAGTAGGGATGCTATCTTTGATGAGATGGAAAGTTTGTATACACTTGCTATGGTGATGTTTTGGATGGTGATAATGATCAGGACAGATATGTGCAGAAATATAAACAAGAATCACGGAGTCTTAGTGGACTAGAAACATCTTCTAGTACCACACCTATAGTGAGCCCTTGGTTTGGGAGACTAAGGAGTAGCCCCACATCTTTAGGGGGATCTATAAGTATTGCAAGAAAGGACAAAGAAAAGAAGAAAGTGCTAGATGGTAATGATGCATCTACCAGTCATTTGGGACTTGATGGAGATTCCAGTGGTTCAGAGAGTTTGAAAGATGAGCTTGGAATTCCTTTAGTCAGGACACCAGGTGTACAAAGAGCTCATAGTAATGTAAAGGCTCCATTGAGTGATCCGATGGTATGCAAATCTAGCAGGGTCAAATATCTTGTTAAAAGATTTGGCTTTGAAGGTTATGCAGCTCACCATTATGCTTATATGGTGAAACTAGTTGAGGATGTTGAGCCCACGTGTTTTGAGGATGTTGTTGGTCATGCTTATTGGGATGCATCAATGGATGAGGAGATGGCTGCATTAGAAGCCAATAAGCCTTGGGATTTGGTACCCTTACCTAAGAGTAAGAAAGCTATTGGTTGTAAGTGGGTTTACAAATTCAAGCATAATGCATACGGTTCAGTTAGCAGGTATAACACTAGGCTTGATGCAAAAGGCTATGCTCAAACATATGGCATAGATTATGAAGAGACAGTCAGTCGAGTTGCTAGGATGGCAACTGTAGGTGTGTGATTGCCTTGGCAGTAGCCAAAGTTTAGAGTCTGCAGAAAAAGGATGTTAAGAATGCCTTCTTGTATGGTGAATTGCAAGAACAAGTGTATATGGAGCAGCCAGTAGGTTATGAGGATTTAGAGCATCCCACATATGTGTGCAAGTTAAAGAAGGTGCTCTATGGGCTGAGGTAAGCACCTAGATCATGGTCTCACAAGATTGGAGAGTATCTTATCAATATTGGATTTTGTATTTCTGATGCTGATCACTCACTTTATGCGAGAAAGGGAGATGCACGTTTGGTCATCATAGTCATCTATATGGATGGCTTGATTATTATAGGTGACAATGACAATGGGATTGCTTGTTGAGATTACAAGCTCAACACATGCGGACATTAATGATGGGCCGCTTAGTTAGATGGGTCCACACGTCTACACTTAGTACATCGGTGGTCATTATGACTCTCACATGGGAACTTATTCATTACTTATTATATTCAGGTTGTTATACCTATTTACAGTTGGCATAGTTATAGTGCCAGTCGACTAGTGTAGTCGGTTATGCATTGTTTGACTTAGTAGGCCACTTTCCTTTATGTTGTATCTTATCTATAATTTGTGTACATTGTAAAGTGTGTGGAAGAAGAAGAAGAAACTAGCAAGAAAAAGTTTTGGCCTCCATCTCTCTTCTTGTCTCTTGAGTGAGCTTCTCCTTGTGCATTCTGTGTGTGTTCGGTGTAGCATCTTGAGCAAGTCCCCCCCACCACGCGATTCTTAACATTGCTGAAGTTAAGGACTTCTTGAAGAAGAAGTTTGAGATGAAAGATTTGGGTGAGCTAAGATACTTTCTTGGTATTGAGGTGGTCAGATGTGATGATGCTATATGGCTGTCCCAACAAAGGCAGTATGGCTTGGATATGTTATCCAAGTATGGTATGACAGCATGTAAGCCTCTTTCAGTACCATTGGAGAAAAATGTGAAGTTGAGCATTGACATTGGGGATGAGATAGAAGACCCTACTATGTTCAGGAGGATAGTAGGAAGTTTGATTTACATGACTATCATAATGCCAGACTTGAGCTATGTTGTTGGCCTTGTCAGTCAGTTTATGCATATGCCTAGAAAGCCTCATTTGGATGCAGTTAGACGTATATTGAGGTATGTGAAGTCCACTTTACATTATGGACTTTTTTATGAGGCAGGTAAGGACGTACAGGTCTTTGGATACACAGATGCAAATTGGGGTGGTAGCATGTCAGACAGAAGATCTACAAGTGGATTCATGTTTTCCCATGGTAGTGCAGCAGCTACATGGAGTAGCAAAAAGCAACCTACAATTGCTTTATTGAGTACAGAGGCTGAGTGTAGAGGTGTTGCTATGGCAGCATGTGAGGTGGTATGGCTACAAAAGTTATTATGTGATTTGGATGTGTATGGAGATGGTCTAGTTGTCATTCATTGTGACAACATGAGCAGCATACAGCTAGCTAGGAATCCAGTGTTCCATGCTAGAACAAAACACATTGAGGTGCACTACCACTTTGTGAGAGAGAAGGTACTTATATCAGCACAAAGGATCAGATAGCTAACATTTTCACAAAGCCATTGGGTGTAGAGAAGCTTCAAAAGTTCCGAAGCTTACTTGGAGTTGCAGAGATAGAATTGAGCTTGAGGGGGAGTGTTGAGATGGAAAGCTCCACACGTGCAGACATTGATGATGGACGGCCTGGCTAGATGAGTCCGCATGTCTACACTTAGCACATTGGTTGTCATTATGATACTCACATGGCCATTGACTTATCACTTATTATATTTAATTTGTTACACCTACCTACAGCTGGCAAAGATATAATGCCAGTCGATTAGTGTAGTCGGTTATACACTGTTTGACCTAGAAGACCACTTTCCTTTATGTTGTATCTTATCTATACTTTGTATACATTGTATAGTGTGTGGAATAAGAAGAAGAAACCAGCAAGAAAACGTTTTGGCCTCCATCTCTCTTCTTGTGTTCTTGAATAATCTTTCTCTTGTGTATACAGTGTGTGTTTGGCACAGCATCTCAAGCACATTCCCTTATCACGTGATTCTTGACACTAAGGGGGGATATTAAAGGGGTTATTAAGGGGGGATTATTAAGGGGGGTATGAAGGGGAGGTGTTAAAGGGGCGACGGGGGGATTGTAGGTTGGTTTTTGTGGTTTTTTTGTATTATGATTTTTTTTAAATGAAAAAGACCACCCCCACGGTCTTGTATGCGAGCGCAAGCGAGGGGATAAAAACATTTGTGACTATTGTTGAGAATTAGGCAATCACACCCACTTGTATGCCTCTTTGTATGGAGTAGTGGGCAAGGAAATCACTAGCAGTCTAGGAAGAGGTCCTAAATGCCATAAGCACAATGGTGCAAAATGCTCTGTATGGAGCTTCTATAAAGCATTGTACTTGACTATCACTTTCACAATGAGTAATGCAATATCATGATGATTTCCTCTTTCAGTTAGTGTCAATGTCATTGTTAGTCTCATACACATGATTGTCTTTATGAGTAAAAGCTTCCATCTTAGAACCTAATTCACTTGAGTAACAATTTTTTAGTCATTGTCTATGTCAATATGAATCTACCATTCATCTTCCATCCACCATAGGTCCTACCATGCTCTAAATCTGACATTTTAACATGGTATCAAAGCTCACGTGAGCATGGCCCATCTCTCTTCTCTCCTCCTCTTCATCTCAGTCCAGCTCATTTTGAGTGTATGACCCTCATTCTTCACTTGAATCTCATAGCCACCTTTTGGCAGCCATAGCCAGATTATACCTACCTCCATTAGAGCTCTAAGATATCCCTCTACAAGCCATATCCCCACAAGGTTCCTTCTAGGCATATCTTCATGTACTTATTGCACTCCTCCATGGCACATCAATCGATAATATTGCTACTCTCTAGATTTGGCATTGTTGAAAGTTGTCGTGCAGCCCTGAATTGCACCTACAACATGTTGTATGTCCTAATCTCTCTCCATGTAGTGCGATTCGACCTGCAAGTTTAGGAAAATTAAAGGACCATACATGAGCTACCTCCCACATAAATCTTGTGTCATATGATCCATTGTAGCAACTGCAATCATCAAAAAATCATACCTGCAGAAAACCCTAAGAGACAAACACCATAGACATTGACTTGCAAGCTCAAAACCACTTCATTTTCTCACTCTTCTCAATCAATTGGAATTATTGCCACTTGATTTAGAGTTCTTATTCAGTATACCAGCACAAATTTGGGCATCAAATCAGTAAGGAGGGGAGATCTTGAAGGCTTGGAAGATTTGGAAGACCACCAAGAACCATCGACACCAAGCTCTCCATCCACTACATTATTTTCACTCTCCCTAAGCTGAATCCCAACTCAATTTCCAGTAAGCATCCAATCGATTTACCAACAAGGAGGGGACTCCAGTTACAAGACAAGCATCAAAGAATCATCTTCAAGCTCAACATCAAGTCCAAGCATAGTATCTACATAATGTGTTTTCACACTGCCATTGTTTGTGTCTTTTGACACACTAGATTTCAACTCTATTGCTGAAAAGTTAGAGTTTCAAGCCGATTCTCAATGGAGATTATGAAGACCTTAATGTGGAACTCATTCGTGAGAAGTAACATGATTATTGTTAGTCATTCATACTACACTTAAAAAATGTCTATTCTTGCAGGAACACATGAGGTTCCCTACATCAAAGAGCAATTAATGAATCCATTTGAAGATTTTGAAGACATTTCTGTTGTTTCAAAGATGATGATACCTTTTCTTGAGGGGGACATGGAAATGAAGAATAATGCAAGCAACGTTGATAAAGAAGAAGACCAAGAAAAAGAGGATCATGAAGAAGAGGACCAAAAGATGAAAGTTGTAAGCAAAGCGGAGAAGAAGAAGAACAAGATCAACCATGAGGACCCTAAAGCTGCAGGCACAGTGAAGGAAAAGTACAAGATCAAAAGAGCAAAGTGGACCACATGAAGAAGGACAAGAAGATTCACAATGACATATCTAAAAATGCTAAAAACCACAAGGGCTTGTTGGTTCTTGACCCAAATTTTTACAAGACTTTTTTTATTGCATGTACTTGCCATTAATGCTCCCTTCATAAGCAATGTAAACTCCTCATTTAGCCTATGCATAACATCCTATACACACTTAGTGATGCCTTATAACAGCATTGGACATCTGTCATGTTTGTGATACCCACACTTCGCCTTTTTTGCGACAACCCTAGATGATTACCATGTTAATGGCATACCCACACTTAGCAAGGTTCCACTCAATAGCCTCTGCACACTTAATCCTTTCCCACGGTTGTGATTGAGGAGGGGTGTTGAGAATCTGGCAATCACACGGCTTGTATGCCTCAATGTATGGAGCAGTGGGCAAGGAAATCACTAGCAGTCTAGGAAGAGGTCTTAAGTCCCATAAGCACAATGGTGCAAAATGCTACCTATGAAGCTTCTATAAAGCATTGTACTTGACTATCACTTTGACAATGAGTAATGCAATATCATAATGCTTTCCTCTTTCAATTGGTGTCATGTTCATTGTATGTCTCATACACAAGATCGTCTTTACGAGTCCAAGCTTCCATCTTGGAAACTAATTCACTTGTGTAATAGTTGTGTACTCATTGTCTATGTCAACATGAATCTAAGTGTCATATTCCATCCACCATAGCTCTTGCCATGCTCTAGATTTGACATTTTGACAAGAGCGGAGGCGTCACCACAATCAGAGTGGTTTTGAAAAAAGGACATCGACACGAACACAATCATGCACGAGAAATCCCAAAACGTGGGCATTCTCGTGGAAAGACTCCAATTGTGAAAACGAAAATGACAGAAAAATTAATAACAATTAAACTGAGCACCGAGTGGAAAGATGACAAAAAGGAAAAATAGGTCAGAGGTCGAGAGGAAAAGGGCAGAAAAATGAAAGGGGATGTCCGAGGGGACACATAAGGGCGTTCGCATGGGAAAAAGGTAAACATCAGGCCAAAACACACACACGAAGATTAATGTCGGTAAATCTGTCGGCAAAAACAAATGGTGGGAAAAAGGAAAAATGACTAGAATGATGTGACAGACTGGCTTGTCACCTCAGAATGTAGTTCCGACATAGGGATAAGACCCATTCACATGGGAAAAACCGCAACAAGACCAATAAAAACAAAGTCAGATATTAATTCAAGAAAATTCATGCATCAGAACAGTGTGCAACAAAAATGGAAAATATCAGGGGAAACTATGGGACATGGCAAGTTGGTTAAAATACAGTTTTAGGGACATTCACATGGAAAAAATGCAAAAATTGTACGTGAAAACACACAAGAAAATAAATACCGATAAATCCGTCGGTCAAAACAAAGGGCAATCAAAAGGAAAAATGTTCGAGATGATGTGGTGAACTAGCCTATCATATCAAAACATGGTTGAGATAGGAATAAGACCCATTCACATGGGAAAAATGGACAAAAAGCACCCAAAAATGGAAAGAAAAATTAATACAAAAGAATCCGTTGATCAAAACCAAGCCTAGTGAAAATGAAAAATGTCCACAAGAAGATGTCAGACAAGATAGGTAGGGTTGAATGTGGTTTTCGGGGTGGTAGGACACATTCACATGGAAAAAATGGAAAAAACCCAAATAAAAACAGAGTCAAAAATTAATAAAAGAAAATCTATGCATCGAAACAAAGTTCAACAAAAAGAAAAACTGTCAAAGGAGACTGATGGGATAGGGTTGTCAAGTTAGAACACAATTCAGTAGGGTGGCAGCGAGGGTGACGGCGAGGAGAGAGGAAGGCGGGGTAATAGGGTGGTGGTGACTGCAGCACATGGATGGTGGCAACGATAGCTTGTAGGCGAAGACGATGGCAGCTTGTAGGCGAAGACGGCATGGGTCATAGCCAGGAGGTGCCGACGAGCGGCATCGGCACATGGGGCGGGGCGCAGGAGGGTAGTCGACCGCTACAACAACAACAGCCCATCGAGGGCACGGACGGGCAACCACAAGTGGGTGGATTGGGGAGGGCAGCACAACTGCAATGAAGAGGACGGGAAAGATACGAGATGGAGGGGAGAGACAAGAGGAGGGAGACGATTAGGAGAGGGGGAGAAGGAGGGGATGGGGGTGGGGGTGGGGGTGGGGGTGGGGGGTCATGGGAGGGAGGAGGTTGGAGGGGGGGTGGAAATGGGTCGGGGGGTACTTTGGGGGGCGGAATTAGGAAGGGGGTGGAAATGGGGTTGGGGGTACTTTGGGGGGGAGGGGGGGATAGGAAGGGGGTCATTAGGGAGGGGGTGGAAATGGGGTGGGGGAAGTACTAAAGGGGGTGTATTAATGGGATATTAAGGGGGGTATAAAGAGGAGGTATTAAAGGGGGTGGGGGGTTGTAGGTTGGTTTTTGTGATTTTTTTGTATTATGATTTCTTTTTTAAAATGAAAAGGCACTCCCCCCCCCCCCCCCGCATTCTCACATGCAAAGGTGAGCTAGGGTGTAAAAAAATTTGTGATGACTTCTGTTGAGAATTTGGTAATCACACCTGCTTATATGCCTCTTTATATGGAGCAATGGGGAAGAAAATCGCTAAAAATCTAGGAAGAGGTCCTAAATCCCATAAGCACAATGGTGCAAATTGCTACCTATCAAGCTTCTATAAAGCATTGTACTTAACTATCACTTTCACAATAGGTAATGCAATATCATGATGCTTTCCTCTTTCAGTTAGTGTCATTGTCATTGTCAGTCTCATACACAAGATTGTCTTTATGAGTCCAAGCTTCTAACTTGGAACCTTATTCATTTGTGTAATGTCTACTCATTGTCTATGTCAACATGAATCTAGCCTTCATCTTCCATCCACCATACCTCCTACCATGCTCTAGATCCAACATTTTAACATGGTATCAAAGCTCATTTGAGCATGGCCTAGCTCTCCTTTCACTCCTCTCACCTCCTCTTCATCTAAATCTAGCTCAATTTGAGTGTATGACCTCCATTCTTCACTTGAATCTCATAGTCACATTGTGGTAGCCATAGCGAGATTGTGCCTACCTCCATTGGAGCTCTCAGATCTCCCTCTACAAGCCATATCTCCACAAGGTTCCTCCTAAGCATATCTTCCTGGACTTTCCTCTGTGGCACATCAATCAAAAATATTGATCCTCCCTCGCTTTGGCATTGCTGAAATTTGTCACATTGTCCTGAACTACACTTGCAACATGTTGTACGTCCTCGATCTCTCTCCATGTAGTGCGATTCGACCTGCAAGTTTAGCACAATTAAAGGTCCATATATGAGCTACCTCCTACATAAATCTTGTGTCATATGATCCATTGTTGGAGGTGTAATCATCAAAAATCCAGACCTCAAGAAAACCCTAACAGACAAATACCATAGCCATTAACTTGTAAGCTCAAAACCACTTCATTTTCTCACTCTTCTTAGTCAATTAAAGTTCCTGCCACTTGGTTTAGAGTTCTTACTCAGTAACCAACATATATTTGAGCATCAAATCAGTAAGGAGGGAAGATCTTGAAGGCTTGGAAGATTTGGAAGACCATCAAGCAACATCAACACTAATCTCTCTTTCCACTACATGTTTTTCACTCTCCCTAAGATGAATCCCAACTTAGTTTCCAATAAGCATTCAACAGATTTACCAACAAGGAGGGTGTTAACCCTCAAATGAACAAGGTGGAAAATATGAAAAATCTAAAGCAGAAGACAAAGCCAAGGCAAAAGCGGAATGGAGAAGGAAGGGACACCAAGAAAAATCAAAAAACACAAGAAGTGTGAAAAAGTCCTAAATCAAGGAGAGGCGCTCAAGAAAAAGCACAAGTCAATACTTTTGTAAAAAATCTCAAGGCACATCGTGATTTATTTTAAGAGCACTGAGCTCTCATCCATGCAAATTGTAAATATAGATGGGCGGTAGAAAGGAAGCTAAGAAGATAGGAGAACAATGGAAAAAAGGGCCGCTGGCCATGTAAAAATGGGATGACCACCCAAATGGGATTTAGGGCTTTGTATATAAAGTTCAAAATATGGATGAGAGCCCATTCTTTTGGTGTGTGGCGAAGTGGAATCCTCTTCTTCTCTCCTTCTATTCTCTTTGCTTGATGTGTGTGTTTGAGGGAGGGAGTGTGAGAGTGTGAGGGAGTGAGTGTGTGAGAGTGAGGGATCAAGGAGGTGAAGCTCTCCACCATCTCCTCTCTTCTTCTTCTCTCCTATTCCCTTCTCTTCTCTTGTCTCATGCACGGCTATGGAGGATGGATCTTGGAGACGGAGGTTTGAGGATACTTGAGCTTGCATCAAGAATTGTGGAGCTATCAGAGTGCTTGAGAGAGGCAGCAACTCAATCGGGTATCAAGGTAAGCTCACTACATTCATAGAGAGGGATAGCGCATCGGCTATGTAAGAGGTAGCCATTAGTGCTCGCTTGAAACGCTTGGTCCATGGGTCTTGGCAGTAGAGCTTGCACTCACCACTACATTTTGGTTCCATTTGCCAGGACCAACGAATTCAAGCTTGAGTGCTTGCATGCTTCAAATCAAGCATGGAAGTAAGGGTTTCATCCTCAAACCGGAGCTTGAGATAGATAGAAGGTTTTGGGTTTTAATCTGTACTACAAGTATTTTTGGTTTTTGATGATTGATTGAGTAGAAGAAACTCATTCAGTACCTTGCTTTTGATTTTTGTCGCATTTAGAGTAGGATAGGTAGGAGAAATCAGAGGAAATCAGAGAGGGAAGCTTGAAGTTTACTGTTGTAAAACAGTCCTGAACAGGGCAATAACATGGGAAAATGAGAACAAAAGAGTGCTCAAATGTCTCGGGATCAAAGGTCAAGTGATTGGGAAGGCTAAGGTGCCGGCTAGTGAGGGCTTAAGGTCCTGGGTGACCAAGGAAAACCTCATTTACAGTCTAGCTTTGTGTGTGTGTGTGTGTGTGAGAGAGAGAGAGAGAGAGAATGCTTGCAGGTCCATGTCTACATCAGATTGATCAGAGCATATCGGGACTTTCAGTAAGATTCAGGTATGGAATGCCCTTGGCTTACACTCCTCCTTGATTCATGGAAGTTATGGTAGCTACTAGCAACATCTACATTTGGATTTCTGGCAAATAAGTGATAGACACGCATTTTGGTCGGTGGAATCAGACGCCCCTCATAGTGAATCGGACTGCCGTCCGATTCCCAGAGTCGGACCACTCGGACAAACCCACCTGGACCAAGATTGGACACACAGTCTAATTTTGAAAATCAGACCACTCAGACTTTCTGATCACGATGATTAGACCATAGAGTCGAGACCAATTCATCTTGTCCTATCGGACATTGTCAAGATTGTGGGAAAGAAGGAAGGAGTCTCACTTGTAGCTTTCTTGCTTCACAATGGGGGAATACACACAAGGGTGGAGGCTGAAAACAGTTTTCCTCTTCTTAGTTGTGGAAGCCAAAAGAACTCTTATACAAAGAAAAAGAAGAACCCTATATATGGGTCTCAAACCAAACTCAACTAACTAAGGTGGCATACTAACTGAGCCACGAACTAGAGTAGATAAGGATAGCTGTCATGTAGCTATTATTCATGGGCGGTGTACCAACCGCATCTGCAACTAACAAGTCGGTGACATAAATGCACAACGATCACCCTGGCATATCACAAGTGGAGCTCGATATCTCAACACTCCCCCTCGAGCTCAATCCCAATTCCTGCACACCAAGCAAGTCTCTAAACTTGTACATCTTTTCTGCGCCCAATGCCTTCGTAAATATGTCAGCTACCTGATCCTCTGTGTTGACATAAACTAGATCAATAAGACCTAGTAAAACCCTCTCCCGTACATAGTGATAATGCACCTCAATATGCTTTGTTCTAGCATGATAGACTGGGTTATTTGCCAAGTGTATACTACTCATGTTGTCACAATAAATGACAACTGGCCCATTTGTAGACTGATGCATATCATAAAGTACCTTATGCAACCAAGCTACCTCACATGCAGCCATTGCTGCACCCCTGTACTCAGCCTCTGTGCTCGACAAGGCAACTATAGGCTGTTTCTTGCTGCTCCAAGTGACTGCAGCACTCCCAAAAGAGAACACATATCCACTGGTAGATCGTCTATCAGAAATGCTACCAGCCCAATTAGCATCAGTGTATCCATGCAGCTGTATCTGAACCCCAGTCTCATAAAATAGTCCATACTGCAATGTGGACTTCACATACCTGAGTATACGTCTAGCCGCATCCAAATGTGGTTTCCTTGGAGCCTGCATAAACTGACTTACCAATCCAACAGCATAGCTCAAATATGGCCTGGTAATAGTCATATAAATCAAGCTTCCTACTATGCGTCTGCACATAGTAGGGTCTTCTAGAAGCTCACCTGCATCTGTGCTCAGCTTCACATTCTGCTCCAAAGGAACTGAAATAGGCTTACAGCCTGTCATCCCATATTTGGACAGCATGTCCAATCCATACTGCCTCTGCAATAGCTGTATCCCACTTGGTGATCTAATCACCTCAATGCCCAAGAAATAACGCAGCTCTCCCAAATCCTTCATCTCAAACTTCTGCTTCAATAGCATTTTCACATGAAGGATATCTTCATGACTGTCACCTGTCATAATCAAATCATCAACATAAATGACAAGTAGCATAATACATTTCTCTGTTTTTCTCACATAAAGTGAGAAATCTGCCTTGGAAATCTGAAAGCCAATAGTGACAAGATACTGTCCTATCTTGTCAGACCATGCTCTAGGTGCTTGCTTCAAGCCATACAAGGCTTTCTTCAACCTGCAAACAAACTCAGGATGAACAGCATGCACATAACCTGGTGGCTGCTCCATATAGACCTCTTCTTGCAAATCACCATGCAAGAAGGCATTCTTTACATCCATCTGATGTAAAGACCATCCCTTTGATGCAGACATAGCAATGACTGCTCTTACGGTTGCCATCCTTGCAACCGGACTGAATGTTTCTTCATAGTCAATGCCATATGTTTGTGCATACCCCTTGACTACTAATCTTGCCTTGTATCTCTTCACAGAACCATCTGCATTGTGCTTCACCTTATAAACCCACTTACAACCAATTGCATTCTTACCTTTAGGCAAAGGTACTAACTCCCATGTAGCATTTGCTTCCAAGGCATCCATTTCTTCATCCATGGCTTTCTCCCATTTTTCTTTTCCCATGGCTTGCTCAAAAGATGTGGGTTCTGGTTCCTGTATCACTTTGACCATATGTGCATAGTGAATGGCTGTAAATCCATCATATTTCAGCCTATCCACAGGATACCTAGCTCTCGTAGACCTGCGCAAAGTAGGTTCACTCCCAGGTGCTCTCAAAACATCCCTGGTCTTCCTTACTCCAGGTGTAACAATAGAAGGAATACCCAACTCATCATCAATGCTCTGTTCTGAGCCACTGGATTCACCATCCACATAAGAGTGACCTGCATTCACATCAAACATGGGCTGATCAACCTTCTCTTTTCCTTTTCGTGATACCTGCATACCACTATCTGCATTGTTTTGAGAAGATTCTCCTGATCTCAATCTGCCTGTCCATGGCGAAGAATGTGAACCACTGCTAGAGGACGCTCCAGGTCCACTAATATTTTGTGACTGCTGCTGTGAATTCTGTGCAGCATTACCATTTTGTGCATCTACATCATCAATCACATTTACTGGTTTATACCAGCTACTCATTTCATCAAAAACAACATCTCTGCTCACTGTAAACTTACGAGTAGAAGGGTTATAGCATCTATATCCTTTTTGCTGCAGAGAGTAACCAATAAAGATGCACTTCTCAGCTTTTGGATCCAACTTGGATCTCAGCTCATCTGGCACATGTACATAGGCAATGCAACCAAAAATTTTCAAGTGAGAAATATCTGGTTTCCTACCAGTATACTTCTCCTCTGGAGTCATTCCATGTATTGCTGCAGTGGGAGTCCTGTTCATTATGTAGACTGCTGTAGCAACTGCTTCAGCCCAATAAAAATCTGGCAAGTCTTTTTCATTGAGCATGGCACGAGATACCTCTCCAATATGCCTATTTTTCCTTTCTGCAATTCCATTTTGTTGTGGGGTATAACTGCATGAATATTGCTGCTTTATGCCAATGCTCCTGCAAGAACTTTGCAAACTCATTTGAGAGGTACTCTCCCCCTCCATCTGACCTTAGGCATTTTATTTGCAGACCTGTTTCTTTTTCAGCCATAGCTTTAAGGGTTTTGAAATGCCCAAAAACTTCACTTTTCTTTTTCATAAAATACACCCAAACTTTTCTGCTATAATCATCAATAAAAGTGACAAAATAATGACAGCCTCCAAGAGATGCAGCTTTAGTAGTCCACACATCAGAGTGGATTAATTCCAATGGCTTCTCACTCTCTTGAACATGTCTAGGAAATGGTTTCCTTGCCTGTTTTCCAAACTGACAGGCTTCACATACCTTATGCATTTCTGCAACCTTGAATTTTGGCAATCCTGCAACAATATTTTGGGCCTGCATTGATTTAAGTCGCTGTACATTAACATGACCAATGCGTTTATGCCAGATATCAATATCTGCAACTACACCGGTCCCATGTGCAAACATTGCTGCACTCAATTCAGACATGTCTGCATCCAACGTAAACATTATGCCCTTCTTCTTTCCTTTTGCTATCAAGCGACCTTTATTTTTCATATCCTCAACAAAGCATCCATGAGGATTAAATCTGACCTGCAAGCCCTGCTCAACCATTTGACCGACAGAAACCAGATTCTTGGTGATATTCGGGACATGAAATACATCGGACAGGTATTTCTTTTTCCCATCCTGCATAGACAAGGGAATTTTTCCAATCTGCACAATAGGATGTGCAGTATCATCACCAGTCTCCACAAATCCTGGTTTTTCCATTTTCCTTGCATCCTCCATCCATTCTGCATGACCTGTCATGTGGTTTGATGCACCTGAGTCAACATACCATACATCATTGCTTTCTTCTGCACTTATCACAGAATTGTTCATGTGCTGCACCATGAACAAATGCTCATTTCTGTCATCACCCTGTCTGTTAGAAGATGCATAATTCCCTTGTTGCAGTTTTCCATTCATGATGTCATTCTGCTTTTTATAGCAGTCTTTAGCCATATGACCCATTTTACCACAATAGTAGCATTCAACATTACTGTTTGCATTTTGACCTCTTTGCCATCCACCACGACCTCTTTGGCTCCCCCTGCCTCTAGAGTTACCACGTCCTCCTCCATAGGACTGGTTTTCTTGAGTTTGCTGCATATTCTGATTTCTACCACGGCCTCCAAATCGGCCTCCTCTACCTCTGCCTCTACCTCTTCCAGCATTTGAGTAGAAGACAGCTTCTTTTGAAGTTCCTCCTGAAGAAGATGCACCACCATTTCTCTGTTCCTCAGAAATTAGAAGAGCAATCAACTCCTCAAAATCAGGAAATCTTTCACGAACTGAAATGGATGTCCGAAACTGTGCATAATCCTTTCCTAGACCATTCAAGGTCACAGAAACTAAATCATCATCTTCCACTGGTGACCCAATGGAAGCAAGTGCATCTGCAATCTTCTTCACCTTCATGTGGTAGTCGTTGATGCTCATATTTTCTCTTTGCACATTGTGCAACTCTTGCTTGAGCTGCATTTTCCTGGCTTGCGTATTTGTGCTATACATCTTTGACAGAGTATCCCATGCCTCCTTTGGCATACTTGCATCCTAAATATGCACAATCATAGAGTCTGAAATGCTGATAGACAGCCAATACATAACTTTCCTGGCTCTCTCATGCCATGCTTTAAATGCTTGCATTTGCTGTTGATTGGGAACATCAGGAAGAACTGGTTCTTCTTCATTTCCTGCAACAAATTCCCAATATCCTTTTCCCATAAGGAAATTCGTCATTCTAAACTTCCATGCTCGGAAGTTGTTCTTGTCAAGCTTTTCAGTGACAATCTGTGAAAGAGAATCAGATGCCATTACAGAAGACTGCAAAAAATTCTGTCACTGCAAAAACCACAGCTTCACCCTCACAAGGGAAAATCTGCAAAACTGGCGAAAGTGGTATTTGACCACACAGTCACTCCCTAGTGACGATTTTGCATCAACAGGCAACAGGGATGATTCTGTAACTCCGAATGTCTCTGCGCACGAGCATACGATACAATAAATGTGGTAACTTTTCACCGACCTGTAGAACAGTGGTTACACAGCATAAAACAGGGCTTTTTCCTGAGTGCGTGCAGAAAACTTCCGCCTCCAAAACAGGCCCCGAAATGGCCTCAAATCAAAAAAACAGGGTCTTGCTAGATGGCTATACTGCAATTTCCAGCTGTGCTACCTGCAGAGATCTGCTCCCAAAACAGAAAATGAAAGCAACACTGCTCCTCTTACCAGAACACCGCGAGCTTGGCTTACTTTCTTGAGCTCCTTACCACGAACAAGGCTCTGATACCATGTCAAGATTGTGGGAAAGAAGGAAGGAGTCTCACTTGTAGCTTTCTTGCTTGCACAATGGGGGAATACACACAAGGGTGGAGGCTGAAAAACAGTTTTTCTCTTCTTAGTTGTGTAAGCCAAAAGAACTCAAGTACAAAGAAATAGAAGAACCCTAGATATAGGTCTCAAACCAAACTCAACTAACTAAGGTGGCATACTAATTGAGCCACAAACTAGAGTAGATAAGGATAGCTATCATGTAGCTATTATTCAGGGGCGGTGTACCAACCGCATCTGCAACTGACAAGTCGGTGACATAAATACACAACGGTCACCCTGGCGTATCACGAGTGGAGCTCGATATCTCAACAGACATACCCCAATTGAACCATCCAGAATTGGACACTCCAAAATCAGACACAGAGTCGAGACCAATCCATCTTGTCCGATCGGACATACCCCAATTGAACCATCCAGAATTGGACACTCCAAAATCTGACATCTATCAAATTGGACGCACAAAAATTGGACACATGACAATCAGACCACTAGAATCGAATGAGCTTCAATTGTCCGATCAGACACACACCTGTCCGATTGTGAAAATCAGACCTGAACATGTCCTATTTTTAGAATTGGACACTGGTAAATTGGACGTCTGATTTACAAAATTGGACAGTGGTAAATCAAACACAGCCTGAGAAGGAAAATCTAGGAATTTGATGAACCCTAGCTAACGAGAAGCATGATTTGCACTAGAAGAACCCCTCGAACACATCACACGTAGTTACAAACCCAAAAATTATGGTCGAACGGTCTAAAATGGTGGTTGGTGTTGTGGGCTAATTGCAAGACCCCAACTCAACCTAGACCGAGAGCCGAACAAGATAGCGTAGGAACTAAACGCACGACCTTGTCAAGCCAACCCATAAACAAGAGCTCCGGAGCTACACACACCTTGTTTTTTCACCCACTCTGATTTCTATCACTCGAAGCTTAATTAAGGAAAGCTAAAATCTTGATTTCTCATAGTACACAGAAAGGAGCACACATGCGCACCCATGCACAGAGTGGGGATAAGTTGAGGAATGATTGTGAGTAACAAGGAACACACCTGGACTTAAAAACTAGAAGGAACCCACCAGTAAGAGAGGACCCAAAGACATAGAAGGGATATTGAATCCCCAAAGGTAGGACTAAGTAGAGAACACTGCCAAAAATCTGAACACAACGAGGATAGACAATACTACGGAAGTGGATCTTCCCGACCTTATCAACTTGATCAACAAATTGGCAAAACAGAAAGGCCTAGACATGGAAGGAGGTAGCTCAGGCTATAGAAGAAACGAGGAGCTTGACCTATAGGAGACTTATTTTATGTTGTCCAACATTTAGTGAACCAATACGACACTCAAAACCGGCTAGAACACCACAGTAGGCCAGTAGAGGACATCATAACAAACCTAGAGGAAGAGAGAAAATTGGCATGCATGGCTCTACAAGGCATGGCTGCATACAACCAGGATCATCAAACCAAGAACTTGCACTAGAGCTTAGAAATGCAAGAGATCTAGAGAGTGCTAGCCTTAGCAGGGAGAAATCGATCGGAGAGCAAGAGCGCTAGAAGGAGACCTCACGCTGAGTGATCTCCTGACAAAGCAGCTACTAGATAATACGATCACAGAACAAAGTGCTACAACATTGGCAATATCACTATTGACAAGGTTGGGAGTCAACCAAGGCTCTAAGAGTTAATCAAAAATTCTTGTGGTAGCAAAGCAGCGGACAAATACCAAGCTACTGACAACCCATACAGCTTCATGGAGTAGTTTGAGCAAGTCTGCGAGGACAATGGCCTCACTGATCCTACTCAACACTCCCAAGCCTTTGGACTATGCTTAGGCAACAAGGGTCAGACGTGGTACACAAGTCAAGATGCTACGGAGCATGCCGATTTCAATGGCTTGAAAAATCTCTTCATTAAGAGATTTTCCAAACCTGGATACTCCGATAACCTGTTAGTGCAGCTTATGAATGTCAAGTAGAAAGAGAGAGAGAACATTCGAGATTATGTGATCCATGTAAGGAGCCTCTTCAAGATAATTTCCCTAGGTGAGAGACCAACCGAAACGGCGCTATCCACAGTATTCATCAATGGAATATGGGGCGAGAAGCTCTACAAAGCCTTGGCCGGCAACTCAAGCTTACAGCGAGACACATGTTGAGATATCGAGCTCTACTCGTGATATGCCAGGGTGACCGTTGTGCATTTATGTCACCGACTTGTTAGTTCCAGATGCGGTTGGTACACCGCCCATGAATAATAGCTACATGACAGCTATCCTTATCTACTCTAGTTCGTGGCTCAGTTAGTATGCCACCTTAGTTAGTTGAGTTTGTTTTGAGACCCATATTTAGGGTTCTTCTATTTCTTTGTATGAGAGTTCTTTTTGGCTTACACAACTAAGAAGAGGAAAACTGTTTTCAGCCTCCATCTTTGTGCGTATTCCCCCATTGTGCAAGCAAGAAAGCTACAAGTGAGACTCCTTCCTTCTCTCCCACAATCTTGACATGGTATCAGAGCCTTGTTTGTGGTAAGAAGCTCAAGAAAGCAAGCCAAGCTCGTGGTGTTCTGGTAAGAGGAGCAGTGTTGCTTTCATTTTCTGTTTTGGGAGCAGATCTCTGCAGGTAGCACAGCCGGAAATTGCAAGAGTGCATTGTCTCAGGTTGAGACGCCCTTCACGGTGAAGCAAGAGGGCAATATATGCTACGGGGGAGAGCTTTAGTCCTTGGCGACCCTGTTTTTTTAATTTGAGGCCATTTCGGGGCCTGTTTTGGAGGCGGAAGTTTTCTGCACGCACTCAGGAAAAGGCCCAGTTTTATGCTGTGCGACCACTGTTCTACAGGTCAGTGAAAAGTTACTGTACGAATTGCATCGTATGCTTGTGTGCAGAGACATTGGGAGTTACAGAATCATCCTTGTTGCCTGTTGATGCAAAATCGTCACTAGGAAGTGACTGTGTGGTCAAATACCACTTTCGTCAGTTTTGCAAATTAGCCCTTGTGAGGCTGAAGCTGTGTTCTTTGCAGTGACAGAACTTTTTGCAGTGTTCTGTAATGGCGTCTGATTCTCTCTCACAGATTGTCACTGAAAAGCTTGACAAGAACAACTTCCAAGCATGGAAGTTTAGAATGACGAATTTCATTATGGGAAAAGAATATTGGGAATTTGTTGCAGGAAATGAAGAAGAACCAGTTCTTCCTCATGTTCCCAATCAACAGCAAATGCAGGCATTTAAAGCATGGCATGAGAGAGCCAGGAAAGTTATGTACTGGCTGTCTATCAGTATTTCAGACTCTATGATTGTGCATATTCAGGATGCAAGTACGCCAAAGGAGGCATGGGATACTTTGTCAAAAATGTATAGCACAAATACTCAAGCCAGGAAAATGCAGCTCAAGCAAGAGTTGCATAATGTGCAAAGAGAAAATATGAACATCAATGACTACCACATGAAGGTGAAGAAGATTGCAGATGCACTTGCTTCCATTGGGTCGCCAGTGAAAGATGATGATTTAGTTTTTGTGACCTTGAATGGTCTAGGAAAGGATTACGCACAGTTTCGAACATCCATTTCTGTCCGTGAAAGATTTCCTGATTTTGAGGAGTTGATTGCTCTTCTAATTTCTGAGGAGCAGAGAAATGGTGGTGCATCTTCTTCAGGAGGAACTTCAAAAGAAGCTGTCTTCTACTCAAATGCTGGAAGAGGTAGAGGCAGAGGTAGAGGAGGCCGATCTGGAGGCCGTGATAGAAATCAGAATATGCAGTAAACTCAAGAAAACCAGTCCTATGGAGGAGGACGTGGTAACTCTAGAGGCAGGGGGAGCCAAAGAGGTCGTGGTGGATGGCAAAGAGGGCAAAATGCAAATAGCAATGTTGAATGCTACTACTGTGGTAAAATGGGTCATATGGTTTAAGACTGCTATAAAAAACAGAATGACATCATGAATGGAAAACTGCAACAAGGAAATTATGCATCTTCTAGTAAACAGGGTGATGACAGAAATGAGCATTTGTTTATGGTACAGCACATGAACAATTCTGTGACAAGTGCAGAAGAAAGCAACGATGTGTGGTATGTTGACTCAGATGCATCAAACCACATGAACGTCATGCAGAATGGATGGAGGATGCAAGGAAAATGGAAAAACCAGGATTTGTGGAGACTGGTGATGATACTGCACATCCTATTGTGCAGATTGGAAAAATTCATTTGTCTATGCAGGATGGGAAAAAGAAATACCTGCCCGATGTATTTCATGTCCCGAATATCACCAAGAAGCTGGTTTCTGTTGGTCAAATGGTTTAGCAGGGCTTGCAGATCAGATTTAATCCTCATGGATGCTTTGTTGAGGATATGAAAAATAAAGGTCACTTGATAGCAAAAGGAAAGAAGAAGGGCAGAATGTTTACATTAGATGCAGACATGTCTGAATTGAGTGCAGCAATGTTTGCATATGGGACCGATGTAGTTGCAAATATTGATATGTGGCATAAACGCATTGGTCATGTTAATGTACAGCGACTTAAATCAATGCAGGCCCAAAATATTGTTGCAGGATTGCCTAAATTCAAGGTTGCAGAAATGCATCAGGTATGTGAAGCCTGTCAGTTTGGAAAACAGGCAAGGAAACCATTTCCTAGACATGTTCAAGAGAGTAAGAAGCCATTGGAATTAATCCATTCTGATGTGTGGACTACTAAAGCTGCATCTCTTGGAGGTTGTCATTCTTTTGTTAGTTTTATTAATGACTATAGCAGAAAAGTTTGGGTGTATTTTATTAAAAAGAAAAGTGAAGTTTTTGGGCATTTCAAAACTCTTAAAGCTATGGTTGAAAAAGAAACATGCCTGCAAATAAAATGTCTAAGGTCAG
The DNA here is from genome assembly GCF_053477565.2 of Lygodium microphyllum. NCBI lineage: Eukaryota > Viridiplantae > Streptophyta > Polypodiopsida > Schizaeales > Lygodiaceae > Lygodium > Lygodium microphyllum. The sequence continues at coordinate 1,853,202 of NC_141143.1, read as the reverse complement.
ATGGAGGGGGAGAATACCTCTCAAATGAGTTTGCAAGGTTCCTGCAAGAGCATGGCATAAAGCAGCAATATTCATGCAGTCATACCCCACAGCAAAATGGAATTGCAGAAAGGAAAAACAGGCATATTGGAGAGGTATCTCGTGCCATGCTCAACGAAAAAGACTTGCTAGGTGGGCTGAAGCTGTTGCTACAGCAGTCTATATAATGAACAGGACTCCCACTGCAGCAATACATGGGATGACTCCAGAGGAGAGGTATACTTGTAGGAAACCAGATATTTCTCATTTGAAAATTTTTGGTTGCATTGCCTATGTACATGTGCCAGATGAGTTGAGATCCAAGTTGCATCCAAAAGCTGAGAAGTGCATCTTTATTGGTTACTCTCTGCAGATGCTGTAACCCTTCTACTCGTAAGTTTATAGTGAGCAAAGATGTTGTTTTTGATGAGATGAGTAGCTGGTGTAAACTAGTAAATGTGATTGATAATGTAGATGCACAAAATGGTAATGCTGCATAGAATTCACAGCAGCAGTCACAAAATATTAGTGCACCTGGAGCATCCTCTAGCAGTGGTTCACATTCTTCGCCGACAGGCAGATTGAGATCAGGAGAATCTTCTCAAAGCAATGCAGATAGTGGTATGCAGGTATCACGAAAAGGAAAAGAGAAGATAGATCAGCCCATGTTTGATGTGAATGCAGGTCACTCTTATGTGGATGGTGAATCTAGTGGCTCAGAACAGAGCATTGATGATGAGTTGGGTATTCCTTCTATTGTTACACCTGGAGTAAGGAAGACCAGGGATGTTTTGAGAGCACCTGGGAGTGAACCTACTTTGTGCAGGTCTACCAGAGCTATGTATCCTGTGGATAGGCTGAAATATGATGGATTTACAGCCATTCACTATGCATATATGGTCAAAGTGATACAGGAACCAAAACCCACTTCTTTTGAGCAAGCCATGGGAAAATAAAAATGGGAGAAAGCCATGGATGAAGAAATGGATGCCTTGGAAGCAAATGCTACATGGGAATTGGTACCTTTTCCTAAAGGTAAGAATGCAATTGGCTGTAAGTGGGTTTATAAGGTGAAGCACAATGCAGATGGTTCTGTGAAGAGATACAAGGCAAGATTAGTAGTCAAGGGGTATGCACAAACATATGGCATTGACTATGAATAAACATTCAGCCCGGTTGCAAGGATGGCAACCGTAAGAGCACTCATTGCTATGGCTGTATCAAAGGGATGGTATTTACATCAGATGGATGTAAAGAATGCCTTCTTGCAAGGTGATTTACAAGAAGAGGTCTATATGGAGCAGCCACCAGGTTATGTGCATGCTGTTCATCCTAAGTTTGTTTGCAGGTTAAAGAAAGCCTTGTATGGCTTGAAACAACCACCTAGAGCATGGTCTGACAAGATAGGACAGTATCTTGTCACTATTGGCTTTCAGATTTCCAAGGCAGATTTCTCACTTTATGTGAGAAAAACAGAGAAAGGTATTATGCTACTTGTCATTTATGTTGATGATTTGATTATGACAGGTGACAGTGATGAGGATATCCCTCATGTGAAAATGTTATTGAAGCAAAAGTTTGAGATGAAGGATTTGGGAGAGCTGCGTTATTTCTTGGGCATTGAGTAGATTAGATCACCAAGTGGGATACAACTCTTGCAGAGGCAGTATGGATTGGACATGCTGTCCAAATATGGGATGACAGGCTGTAAGCCTATTTCAGTTCCTTTGGAGCAGAATGTGAAGCTGAGCGCAGATGTAGGTGAGCTTCTGGAAGACCCTACTATGTACAGACGCATAGTGGGAAGCTTGATTTATATGACTATTACCAGGCCAGATTTGAGCTATGCTGTTGGACTGGTACGTTAGTTTATGCAGGCTCCAAGAAAACCGCATTTGGATGCGGCTAGACGCATACTCAGGTATGTGAAGTCCACATTGTAGTATGGACTATTTTATGAGACTGGGGTTCAGATACAGTTACATGGATACACTGATGCTGATTGGGCTGGTAGTATTTCTGATAGACAATCTACCAGTGGATATGTGTTCTCTTTTGGGAGTGCTGCAGTCACTTGGAGTAGCAAGAAACAGCCTACAGTTGCCTTGTCTAGCACAGAGGCCGAGTACAGGGGTGCAGCAATGGCTGCATGTGAGGCAGCTTGGTTGCATAAGCTACTTTATGATATGCATCAGCCTACAGATGGGCCAGTTGTCATTTATTGTGACAACATGAGCAGTATACACCTGGCAAATAACCCAGTCTATCATGCTAGAACAAAGCACATTGAGGTGCATTATCACTATGTGCGGGAGAGGGTTTTACTAGGTCTTATTGATCTAGTTTATGTCAGCATAGAGGATCAGGTAGCTGACATATTTACGAAGGCATTGGGCACAGAGAAGCTGCGCAAGTTCAGAGACCTGCTTGGTGTGCAGGAATTGGGATTGAGCTTGAGGGGGAGTGTTGAGATATCGAGCTCCACTCGTGATATGCCAGGGTGACCGTTGTGTATTTATGTCACCGACTTGTCAGTTGCAGATGCGGTTGGTACACCGCCCATGAATAATAGCTACATGACAGCTATCCTTATCTACTCTAGTTCATGGCTCAGTTAGTATGCCACCTTAGTTAGTTGAGTTTGGTTTGAGACCCATATATAGGGTTCTTCTATTTCTTTGTATGAGAGTTCTTTTTGGCTTACACAACTAAGAAGAGAAAAACTGTTTTCAGCCTCCACCTTTGTGTGTATTCTCCTATTGTGCAAGCAAGAAAGCTACAAGTGAGACTCCTTCCTTCTCTCCCACAATCTTGACAACACATTGGCAAGGGTCTTTGAAGAAGCTATTAGAGTGGATGACCAGCTCAAGGAAAAAGGCTCCAGAGGCTCGAATTAGGAAGAGTCCAGTGCCAAGAGTTTTGAGAGAGCCTCAACGCTGAGTGAGAGAATAAATTCAAGCCCTCAGGACAAAGGGAAGGGCACTGAGTCGAGACAAGAGTTACCAGAGATTAGGATGGACATAGCCAAACTACAGGAGATGATGAGATGACCAATGCACCCACAAACCACTTGCCAACTAAGTGTCAAGACCCTAGGTCATGACCGTGTGCTAATTGTGGTACGTTCGTGGCCATGACACCATGCAGTGTCAATCAACTCGGAGGCTCCCATACCCATAGCTTTACAATCAACCCCGCCTTGCAAGCAAACAGACCACCGAACTTCTTTGGAAGGGGAGCCCCATTGGCTCTTTCAGTACCAAATGATGCTAAACTGACCATCCTTAGGGTGGAAATAAATCCTACAGGTATCGCTAGACCACCTGGACCCTACATGACCCATCCACTGAGTGACACTCCACCAGCCCACTATGTGGATGAGCCTAGCAACGGGGAGCCTTATGTAAACCCGTGCGTGTCGTACGATGATGAAGGCAACACTATTCTCATAGACTATCAACTAGTACCGATGATGGCATTGGGTAGAGGAAGAGGCAGAGGCCTAGGAGGGCAAACCCAAGAACCAATCGTGTGTTGGATTTCCACTCACCCAGGACACTTTTCTTCACGCTGCCCTGAGAGGGAACAAGCAAATAGAGATAAGGCTGACCTGAGATGCGCTGAGTGTGGAATCACTCATCTCTTTGTCAACTACCCTAGGTGGAGACCATCCTCTAGTTCGGAAAATGAGCCATCGGTTCCATTGGGGTTGTTTGTTGTCGAGACACTCAACGAGGAGGCCACACCTATCCCATTGCATGTCATGACCCATGTGCAAACGAAGCAGGCCAACATATCATTGCTAGGGCCTAGCCACCTTGACACAATCTTAGTTGGAAAGAGGAGTCATAGACGAAGGAAGAGGAGACCGGATGCTAAGGTCACCCTCAAAACCAAAAGTGCCACAACTCTGCCAATTGGAGGGAAAGTCATTGACGCAGAAGAAGAGACGTCGATGCCTCAAATGGCTGAAAATGAAAGTGCTAAGGTTGGGGTGTACCCCAACTGAAGCACCAACTTGAAGCCATCAAGAAGGTGAAAGAATGGATAAGGGAGGCCCAGGAGCACATGAAGGATGCTGAGCCCTTACTAGATAACGAGATTAATAATCTCTCAAGCATAGGTGCCCCAATCTCTCTCCCACAACCAAAACCAAGGGAGGCAATGGAACCACAAGATGAACCACCTAGACAAAGTCTAACTGCCTCAAGCTAGCAAAATAATCAAGGCCATTGGCCAAGAACCATAGGTGAGTGACTAGCAACCTCCTCAATACAGTGGTGACCACTCCGGTAACTCTGAGCTTAGGCAACATGCTTAGGTAGCACCCAATGCTATGATGGGAGCTTAAACAGTGGGTTGAAGAACCAAATGAGCCAATTTCCACATACTTACTTGAGCATGATGCAAAAACTCAAATACCGAGCTTGACTGTGCACTCCATACCCAAATCCATGTACATCAATGCCTTTTGGAAAGGCACGAAAATGCATGTAGTCTGCCAATCTTAGCACTAGGAGACGTCACCAGAAAGGGGATCGTTGGACACAGGGGCAAGAGTGAGTGTACTAAGCCATGCGATACTCCAAACTTGGGGCAGCCCACCGATCAAGACAGCTAGATTTAATGTCACACTAGCAAATGGAATGAAGGGGAAAGCATTGGGAGTGTTAAAATTGGCCAGTAAAGATTGTAGGGATTCAGTTCTCTGTTAACTTTATAGTCATGAAGGGAGTGGACTACAACATCCTGTTAGGCCAACCTTGGATGCACAACGCAAGAGTCGTAGAAGACTGGGGCAACAATATTATCTTCTTGGACAATCAAATAGAAGTTATGAGAGTGTAGATGGACACTTAGAAGACTACCCCAATCGACCTAGATGCCATCTCCACCATGCTAAAGGGCGATGGACAAACTAGGGGATCCTATGGAGCCCTTACCAAGTATCTCCCATACCCTAAGGACCAACGAGGCTGGATGAACGTTTTGGCTACCATCGACCTATTGTTCTCAGATACTAAGGAGTACGAACAAGATGTCAAGGCAATTAATCAATTCAAGGACACACCTTTAGTACCAGTTGAGAACTGAAAAGATGAATGGGTTTCCTCTTACCCACCCAGCCTCCAATCCTCACTAAGAGAGCTAAAGAGGGGCACCACCTAGCCAAAGGGAGGATAGGCTAGGGCATCCCTTTCCTCAAAGAGAATGGAAAGAATAAAAAACAAAATTTCACGAGAGAGAATTTGTAGCCCATTTTAATGGAAATAAAGATGATGGAAGGTTAAGAAAGGTGATAGCTCCTAAATTCTCCAATGAACATATATATAACATGAGGAAATAAGGATCCCCACCAATAGAGCATATGGCAAGTCTTACTTAATAAGTTTAAGTATGAATGTAGAGGGAGAATTAGAAGAGAGTACATATAATTTAGACAACATATTAGAATATGAGAGAGAGAGAGAGAGAGAGAGAGAGAGAGAGAGAGAGAGAGATGAGAAGAGAGGGAGACAAGAGGAGAAGAGGTAGAGGAAGCTTGCCATTATGTATTGATGGAATGAGAATATGAGAAGAGAGGGAGACAAGAAGAGAAGAGGTAGAGGAAGCTTGCCATTATGCTACATAATAAAAGATACTCACTCATAGCTTACCTCAAAGAGATGGACTACCATAAGGGTATTCTAGTGTGCTCTCATGTGCTTGTCATTGTCATTGTGTTTCTTTGCATCTCCATAGGCTCCTTAAATAGCCTCATGAGGGATTAGATTAAGCTAATCTTCTTGATTAACATAATCTTAGATGATGTATAGCATCTTTGAAAATATGGAGAGTAGTGGATGGGACAAGTCCCCACCTTGGTCATCATGCAAGAAGCCAAGGGTGGTGGTAGGCAAGCTAGAGAAAGGAAGATATACTACAAGGATATGAGGCTATAGTGACGGGCGTTAGCGATGACAAATAGTGGCATCACTACTTGCGTCACTAATAGCGACGATACCCAGAGAAAAAAATGAGGGCCGAAACATGAGCGCGTCATTTTTCGCGCATTCACGAAAGAGAGAGCGAGAGGAAGAGTGAGAGGGAGAGCAACCATCTTGCTGAGTGGGAGAGAAAGAGAGAAATAAGGCTTCTCACCACCACCGCCACCGCCGTTCGTGAAGAAGAGGAGGAGGTGTACAGAGAGTGAAGAGGAGCTGCCGTCACGAAGAGGAGCCGCCAAACCCTTCTTCGAGTCTTTACGGTGAGTGCATTGTCCATTCTTGCTTTGCTTTCGTGTTTTCTCTCTCTCTCTTACTTGTTTTTGGTATAATTTGTGTATATTGAGAGAGAGAGAGAGAGGAAATGAGAGAGAAAGAGAGGGTGAGGGTGAGGGTGAGAGAGGGAGAAGAAATGAGAGAGGGACAGGAAGAGAGCAAAAGAAAATGAGAGAGGGAGAGGAGAGAGAAAAAATGAGAGAAGGAGAGGAGAGAGAAAAAGAGAGAAAAGATGTTAAACATAATAGAGAAAGAGAGAAAGAGAGGGTGAGGATGAGGATGAGGATGAGGGAGGGAGAGGAAATGAGAGAGGGAGAGGAAGAGGAAGAGAGAAAAGAAAATGAGAGAGGGAGAGGAGAGAGAAAAAGAGAGAAAAATCATTAAACTTAATAGGGAAAGAGAGAAAGAGAGGATGAGGATGAGGGTGAGGGAGAGAAAGGAAATGAGAGAGGGAGAGAAAGAGAGCAAAAGGAAATGAGAGAGAGAGAGAGAGGAGAGAGAAAAAGAGAGAAAAATCATTAAACCTAATAGGGAAAGAGAGAAAGAGAGGGTGAGGGTGAGGGTGAGGGAGGGAGAGGAGAGAGAAAAAGAGATAAAAATCATTAAACTTAATAGGGAAAGAGAGAAAGAGAGGGTGAGAGTGAGGGAGGGAGAGGAAATGAGAGAGGGGGAGAAAGAGAGAAAAGGAAATAAGACCTTACAATAAGCTCATCCTAGGCTCATAGGGGTTAGGCCGATCCTAGGCTCATAGGGGTTAGGAAATGAGAGAGGGGGAGAAAGAGAGAAAAGGAAATAAGACCTTACAATAAGCTCATCCTAGGCTCATAGGGGTTAGGCCGATCCTCAACAAACCTAAGGGATATATGGCTAGAGAACCCTAGCACACTTGCCCCTCCTAGCATAATGTTCTTCCTACAAAGAGACCTCTCATACATGGGGCTTGTCCTAGCCTCCACCATGCTCAAACTATCCCCTTGGTGAAGGGATCTAGCCACTAACCTTAGGGGAGGTTTAGTGTGCAACCAAATATCCACCTATGAGGGAACAAGAACTTTGGTAGAAGTATACAACGAAGGAAATCAATCTATCAATTAGAAAAACATTCATTTTTCATAACGTAAATCCAAAAATAACTTTGGATATTCCATAAAAATCAATCTTTTCTTTAAAAGACAAATACAAAAAACTAAAACAGCATCATTCATATGCTTCGCAAAAACTAAAACAACATCACCACAAGATCTCTTAGGAAACTCATCTTCAACTATCAATTTTAATTTAAAAAATATAATATAAAATCACTTGCAAGGAAGGATACTCTTTTATCATTAACCCTCTTTCATCCTTAGAATAGTCTTAGGAATAAATTTCTACTCTAGCAAGCATATATTTGAGCATAATAACTATTTTAAGTTTTCTTCCATGAGTAATAGTAGTATATATGCAACCATCAAGCTAGAGATCATGTTTTGGTATCTGTGGAGATCCCAATCTCATGCCCTCATAGAGATTGTAGTGTGCAATAGTGTGGAGAGAAGGTGGGTGAGTTGTAAATGGTAAAGGAGAGAAGGTGGATTTTCTTACCATAATTCAATGTCGATTTGTGCTTGTGTTCTCCACGGTGTGTTGGCTATGGGTGTCAAATGCTCTAGTCAGATCTCTCTCTCTCTCTCTCTCTTTCTCTCTCTTCTCTCAACCATTCTCTCTCCCTCAATCTTCCCTCTTTCTCTCTTCCTATACTCTCCTAAATCCTTCTCTCTCCCCCTATCTCTTTTCTCTCTCTATCTCTCTTCCTATTTCTACCTCTCTCACTTCTCTCCTCTTCTTCTCTAACTTTACTCTCTCCCTAACTCTTGTCTCTCTCTTCATCTCTATATAAGTAGTCGTCGTCGTAGTCATAGTCGTGGTCGTGGTCGTGGTCGTGGTCGTGGTCATGGTCATAGTCATAGTCGCGGTTGTAGTCATAGTCGTAGTCGTAGTCATGGTCATAGTCATCATAGTCATAGTCGTAGCCGTCATCGTGATTGTGGTCGTGGTTGTGGTCATAGTCGTAGTCATGGTCATCGTGGTCGTGGTCGTGGTCGTGGTCATGGTCGTGGTCGTGGTTGTAGTCTTGTCGTTGTAGTCATAGTCATAATCGTAGTTGTAGTGGTAGTCGTGGTCATGGTCGTAGTCGTGGTCATAGTCGTAGTCATAGTTGTGGTCGTAGTCATAGTCGTAGTCGTCGTCGTCGTCGTCGTCGTCGTCATCATAGTCATAGTCATAGTCATAGTCGTGGTCGTAGTCGTAGTCATAGTCATGGTCGTAGTCATAGTCGTAGTCATAGTCATGGTCGTGGTTGTCATAGTCGTAGTCGTAGTTGTAGTCATGGTCGTAGTCGTAGTCATAGTCGTGGTCATCATAGTCATAGTCATAGTCATAGTCGTGGTCATGGTCGTGGTCGTGGTCGTGGTCGTGGTCGTGGTCGTGGTCGTGGTCGTGGTTGTGATTGTGATCCTGGTCGTGGTCATAGTCCTAGTCGTAGTCGTGGTCGTGGTCGTGGTCTTCATCATAGTCATAGCCGTGATCATTAAAGAAAATGAGAGAGAGGGAGGAAGAGAAAAAAGAAGAAGGAACGAGAGAGGGGGGGAGAAAATATATACAACATAATAAAGAAAGAGAAAAAGAGAGAGAGATGGAAAGAGAGGACAACAATTTAAGAAAGAAAAAAGGAATGATAACAAAAACAAATTGTCTGTCATAACGTAGAAAAAATGAAAAACGATGAAGGTCTTATTGTTCAAGATCGCGAGGCATATCTTAATCAGCGTGTCCCATGTTCTTGCTCTCAATGCAAGCTGGCAATTAGACGAAAACGTCAATTGTCTATAGAACACGTATGATGCTTTGGCGAGTTTCAATCTGAGATCATTGATCAGGCGATTGCGGATTTTCAGCAAACGGTAAGAAAAGTTAATATCAATCATGCATTGTACTCGCAAGCTAATTGAATACCATATACAAGAAGATTGGGTGTGGCTGGCAAATTTTCTATCCAGGGAGGTGATGTCTCGTCCCAAGGAGGAGTGCATCCTTTGCGGCCAATTAGAAGAGTTCGTGGGCATGCGATGAATGGAGTGCATGAGCCAATCCACCACTTGGAAGGCACTACCCAATCTATACCATCAATACCAGAGGAGACAGGTAGCCTTCCAGACCTACCTACAATCTTGGAGCCTGAGATGGAGGTAATGATCGATGCATTGATTCCCATGGATGTCGAGTCTTCTAATCCGCTTAGAGAGGAAGGATCCATACCATTATATGATGGGTGCCGAGTATCTCGCCTAAAGACACTACTTGCACTCCTAAGTGTGCAAGCAAAATACAGGTGGAGCGATGCGAGTGTGACCGAATTGTTCAGGTACCTTGTACGTACGCTTTGTTGATTTCTTTTTGGTACTATTATTAAAAATATTTGTGCTTTTTCAAGGTATTTTATGATTTTTTTTAGATTATTGAAATATCATATATTACCACCTGCAAATACCATGCCTGAGTCTCGTGATGATGCACGACATGTTTTATGAAAGCTTGGCATGGACTACAACAGCATCCATGCATGTATCAACGATTGCATATTGTTTTGAGGAGAATACGAGACTATGGAGACATGTCCAAAGTGTAGTGCTCACATCTATCAACAGGACTTGCAAGGGAAAACCATCCCTCAAAAAGTTCTCAGATACTTTTCGCTTATCGCCTGCATAAACCACATGTTTCGTACGTCCGGCATGGCGAGCTTAACAGTGTGGCATAAGCAGAATAGGTCCATAGATGGAGTTCAACGAATATCAATGGATTCACGCTCATGGAACCACATTCACTCTACCTTCCCAGGCATTGCCCGAGAGCCAAGGAATCTTTGGCTCGGTCTTGCAATGGATGGCGTGAACCCATTCGGTCTGTGCTCAAATTCTTACAGTGTGTGGCCTATAGTCCTTGTCAACTACAATATCCCTCCATGGCTCTTACGAAGAAAGGACATCTCATCCTTAGCTTACTCGTCCCCGAAGCTACAAAGTCAAAAATATGGATGTGTATCTTCGTCCATTAGTCGATGATCTTAAGATTTTGTGGGAGGAGGGGGTCACCATGCAAGATATGAGCAAGTGCGATGGTCGACGATCTGCCAATATTTGAGCCATTCTCATGTGGATGATGCATGACTTTCTAGGATTCGAAGAGTGCTCAGTTAAATAGGCTTCCGTTCTCGTTGGTCATATCTATATTTTATCTTGTTCAAGTTTTTATTCACTGGATAGAGGTGTTGGAACAGGTCTGGTTACCTCAGGTTATTATGCATGTCCATTGTGTGGGCCACCATTAGACTCCCGAAGGTCACGAACCATTAAGAAGATGGTATATCAAGGACACGCCGCTTTCTTGCCAGAGGGTCATGAACTCAAGAAAGGTTTTCTTGGACGACCTCCAATACGTATGAATGCCCCAAGCTTGTACGAGCTGAAAATGGTCCACGCGGAGTCACATCCAAACGGAATGCGGCAATTCTCAGTTTTCTACGAGTTGCCATATTGGACCCACTTACAGATCAACCACTTGTTGGATCCCATGCATATTTTCAAGAATGTGGGCAGCTTAATATGGGACCACATCACAGGAAAGAGAGACACTATAGAGGCACGAATGGATTTGAAGGAGGTAGGCAAGATGGAGGCGCTTTGGCCGCAGTCGAGTGCTGATGGTCGCATGCAGCTACCTCGCGCTCCTTGGGTTTTGTCCACTAAAGAAGAGCGCATTGTGAAGCAAGTAGTCAAGTCTATTCACACTCCGACAGGTATGATGCGTTCTCTCAGGTCTGCATTTTCTAAAGACGACCAATTATCAAGGCTAAAATCCCATGACTGGCATAAGATATGTCAGGTTTATACTACGAATGGATTGTAATTGGCATGCGCATTTTGCTATTTGCAGTGTAGCCATTGTTTATAATGTTTTTTCATTTGTGGCAGTTTGTACGATCGTGACCGGCCAATGACCAATGACCAAGCCACTTTTAACCGAGTTGTCAAGCCAACTCCTAAGAGTTGTTGCACTAGATAGGTGATTTTTACTACTAACTACAATAACTCTGCCTAATCTTCCACATATTTATGATAACCCTTCACTATAGTAGTCCAACTAGTATTCTCTCAATGTCTACAAGTTAAGCAAGTTTGCTTAGTTATTCTATTTTCCTTTTTAATAATTGCTCACAGATAGGTCTCTAACTTGGGTACTAGAATTCTAAACCTAGGAAAAACTATGGTTTCCCCCCATCTTTCAAGGCCAGCTCCTCATAAATTGCTCCTGCCATACTAGTGGCAATTTATCCAAGAAATTTTCATATCTGACTTTAGAAATATTGTTTCACAACATAGATTCAATAGAATCTATAAGTATATCTCTGTTTCAGTTCCTTCTTAAATGTTTCACCGGACACCTTTTATAAAATTACTTCCTTTTATTTTTTAATTAACAAACATTTAAAACAAATCAACTAGTGTGCCATAAACCCATAAACTTTAATTCCCCTTTTTAAATGTTTTCCCTCTCCGTTTTTGCACAATTCATCGTTGCTATTAGTGTTTAGACAATTAATTTATTTTTATTTTCCAATGATAACATCATTTCTTTCTTCTTCTTTAACTAAACATCAATCATGGCAAAAACAAGTTCTTTCCACACTCTTATACGTCCACATACACAGTTCATTTTAAAACCCCAATGTATCCCCTTAGTTATCAATTATCCTAGTGGCCCTCCACTCTTAACTCTTTTGATCGCTCAAATAATGTTTATAGAAAATAAAATATAGAATTTCAACTTAGATGCTGAGGCTTCCTCTCATGCCATCGGATGATTGTTTTATTAATTTTTCTGATATTTATAGTTCAAATTTACGCTTATAATTTTTCATTGACATAAGCAATTATTATAAAAGACTATTACATTTCTTATTTTTACCCCTCCCCATGTTATTGAACAGCACACCACGTATCTTTTTATTTTCTCAAAATAAAAACATCATGTTTTTCAATGTAAACATCTTTTAAAAACAATATAATTAAATTGTTTTTCTTTTGTTTAAATTTGCAAAAACTCCATTGACACATCAGAAATTATCTTTTAACTTCTCCATGAATAGTATAATTTTTTTATTGATAGAAAATCCATTTTTTAAATATGGAAACTGATATTTTTCTTTTCAAAATAATAATTCTTGAATGTTTAAATATATTGAATAGTCTTTTAAAATTATGAAAAAAAATTAATAAATTTCTAGAATTGTTTTCTTCATGGAAAAAATAGCATAGCTTATAATTTTTCAATCATCAATTTTATAAAAATTTATTTGTAACATTTTAAAGCCATTTTCAAGTATTTTTGACTATTTTGTATTTTTAAAAAATAAAAAAAGTCCACATAAATACAAATAACCATTGAACGTAGGAAAACAGGTTTCAAGATATTTTTTAAAAATAATAAACTGAAGATTTACTCATGCTATAACCTCTATTTTTGTTAAACGGGTTAGGCGCGTACTTGTGAAATCCGAGGGTTGTCGTCGCATCTTTGGAAGTCGTGTCCTCTTTCAGTCCAGTCACGGAAAGTCTAGCTTCCAGCCAGTCGTCCTGATCACGAGTTCTTCCTATCGCCCTTGCTCTCCTTCCACTTCTTGCGCGCTATTGATTTTAACAATGGAAACTGCCCTTTAGGGGGTTTAAAAGAATTAAACTCCTAATTAACAGTTAATTGGCCATGGCTTTTTGTATTCTTCATGTCAACGACTTTAGGGAAGATAATGTAATTATGGATCTTGGCCATCTGATCACGGATTTCTGCGCGAAGCTAGGCGATTAAAAGAGGGGAAATTTTGCTTTAGACCTACAATCTCAGTCTACCCAAGTGTATGGAGGCTCCGGATTGGTCATTATGAAGAAAGGAGAGTACCTCTTTCCTTCTCTTCCTCTGGCTTCATCTGCAAATGATCAAAATCGTTTTCCATTGATCCTCTCCTATTCGCCATGATGCTCTCTCTTTCTTTTTTTTATTAAAAGTAGGCAAAAGATGAAAGCCCAGACATAAACTATCTAGACATTAGAACCATCATTAGAACTTGCAAATCATGTACCAATCAGAACAACATAGGAAAAGAGAATGAAAATGTATATGTCTTGCATGTTAAGGTATTTATTTAATACTAATGATGTCAAGTTCTCGCAGCTACGGCTCTAGAGCTTAATGATATTTCCATTCAAAAAGCCCATCATGACCCCCTGGAAACTCCTTGTTTCGAATGTGTAAATATGAATATGCCGATCTTTCCTCAAACTCATGATGCTCCTCTGCAACAAAATTGTAGATTCCTAGAGCAGTGCAGACGACATATCCTGCTATTTTGATCCTTTTCCATTTGATGGTCTCTTGGAGATTTTCATGAGTGGACGCTGAAGACGAGAAATGGTGGATGGTTGAAGAAGAAGATCCTCCATGCACAGACCTCCTCCTCGCAAGGATGCCGCTCAGTCGCTGCCTATGCGCCCTCCCTCACTCTCTCTCTCTCTCTCACAATCAGTACTGATGGCGATGGTGTTTACCTCTTCTTCACCCAATCAAACACAATGGAGAGTATGACTGACTCTCTCTCTTTCTAGATCATTGATGACGATGTCCATCCCCTTTTCTTGATCAATCACACGCGTAGTCTATATTATTAATGCTGCTTCTCCCTCAAACCAATACACCAAAAGCGAAAGAGATGCGAGAGAGAATGAAGAAAAACTGAATGAGAGAGAGAATGAAAACAATATAGATAATACAACCGTCTTTCATTCATGTCTATAACCTCTTCCCTTGCTTACATATTTATAGCCTAATTTTGCGACCCTTGGCAACACATAAAGGGGCATTTACATTCATTAATGTGGTGTCCCCTTTAGCCCCTAACACCTAGCACGCACAAGGGAACAATTGTTTACAATTGAGAAGCTACTCTTCCTCCCTTGATTAAATGTCAAATACCTTATCCCTCTATCTATGAAGTATATTTGATTACAAAGAGTGAGGAATAATAAACAACAAAGATAACAATATTAGTTTGGCATTGATTCACCAAAAGACTCTTCTTGAAACTTTGTCCAAGATCGTGCCTTTTGTAGGCTCTGTGTCTGTAGGTGGTACATCCGGTCTTCTCTTTTCATGGTATGCTCCCTTTGGATCACTTTGTCCTTATAGAAATCATCCTCTTGAATCTACTTCAGAAATACACCTTCTAATGTCTATGCCTTGATCTTCATTGATGGTTCAATTTTTATATTGGGACGACATGGAGATAATGACGTTTCTTTAGGCATAGAGGGATACTACAATTGGAGGGTGGAAGGGCAGATGGGGCTATGGGTTGACGCCCCCATTATTGCTCCCGTAAGAAATGCAACATCCTCCTTTTCTTTTTTTTCATTTTACTCACTCTAAAATCTTTCAATTAATTAACCTATATTCAAAAGAACATCTCCAACTTGCAAACCTTATGCAATTCTTTAGACTTTCAATTCTTCACATGTTATTCTTAGTCAAGTAAAGAATCCTCAAACATGGGCAATGATGAAGACCCTCAATGCAAGAGATATTCTGGTATACTAATGATAGGGATACGAACCGAAAGTCCCCCAATACTCTTGGCCTTGACAATTTGACCGTCTCATTGAAAAATCCTATGTTGGTTGCGGAAAGGTTCAAGCTTTCCAATTACCTGATATTCAACACCTCCCCAAAGGGATCTCAATAATAATCAATGATCTAATGATCACCCCTTGATCATCGCAACAGTATTACTGTAGACAATAATCACAATCATCATGCTGTGTGTTCTTCATAAGTAATTTAATCCTTGGGAGGTAGGAGGTAGCATAACTTGTGAAATCCCCCATCCCTTAGATTAATACTAAGATATCCTATCAACCTATCAAGACCTTGCCAAGTCTAAAAATCCCCCAAAAACCCCTAATTTACAAAAAGGTCTTATCTTCTCTAAGTGATAATAATCCCTACGGGAAATTTTTAAACAGTCATAACTGAGATTCACTAAGTAAATCTATCAGATTTTGTCTAAAACTCCACCTTCCTCTCATACAAGAACTTCCTTGTACCAACATCTCATGGCTAGACTGCAAGGACACAGCCTCCAAAGACAACAACTACAAACACCGCATATGTATTAAATTAATGTAAAAAGATGGTAATATTGTATCAGATGTATACAATGTTGTTGAAAATTTTTGCAATGTGTGACATGTTTCTAGGTGTTGTCATTTCTCCCCCATGTAATTGCGAAGCATCCTCGCGAGCATAGCTACAAGATCTACAAAACAGCACATAGAAGACTAGTAGACACTAAAAAGATATAAAAATACTAACTTGTGTCTTATTATAAATCCAACAAGACAAATATTCCAATTAAGTTATATAAAAAATAGTACATACTAACAACCCCCTTACTCACTCTTCCCACTAAAGTGCATAACAGAGCTTCATCCAGTGCATAGAATATACCAACTAGGAAGCTTTCTAGAGCCGCTAAACAACAAAAATCTCTCTAGGCAATGAAATGCCACACTACTATCCTACTAGAAATAATTCTTCTGAAATAGCATCACTAATAAGTTCCATGCCTATCAAAGAACCCAAACAAGGCAATCCAATACTACAATACCAAATAGGACTCCTATGGTTTAACTGCTAACCCTCCATGTGCTATTAGAACAACAATGGTCCCTAACTCCAAATTTTCTTGAGGGTTTTTTTTTTCTTTAAAGTCAAAAGAGTATATATATTTATTCTCCTTCCCAAAAGGTCCCACCCCAAAGAGATGCAAGGCATCGGACGCAGGGCACCCGTCAAGGAAATCCCTACAGCCTACAAGGACCTCCAAGGCGAAGGTTATCTTCTTCTGGTTTTTTTTTTTTCAACCCTACAGTCTCAGGGCATTTTTTAATTTTCTTTCTTTTCTTTTTCGTATTCTTTTAGAAGAATAAATAGATACACTCTCCCAAACTTAATTTATTATTATTACTTTAGTTTTGAGTCTCGTGACTTATAGGAATGGCTAGAAAGCTAGGAATTCATCACTAAATTGAACTTTCAAACATTTTAGCTCAACAGCGTTGCACGAGGAATCTAATCTAGCACATAATATCAGTTACCTTACCTAGGCAAATGACAAGCAAAGAGACTCACCAGCTCAGCATCACTCTTCCACACTACTCCTAGTCAAAATTCCGTGGAGAAGACCATGTTATTTAGCTACCCCACATCACTAAAAAAGCGGCAAAAAGTCAAGGGAAAACTCTATTGGATTCCTAATTAGACTTCCATACCATGAAATTCACTATGTCATGCACACACATCACCCCCTTTTAAGCACTCCCTGGTGCTAAGTCCCATCCCATGTGGGTGGACTCTCATATAGACTAAATTGTTTATGTATCTTTCAATGTATTTGTGTTTTAAATGTTTTGTGTTGTGTTCCTTCTGTAATTACTTGGGTTTTGAAATCTCTAAATTATTTCAATCAAGTTATATATATTATTACTATCCTTTATTTCAAACGAATGTAAATAGATAGATTAGGTATGAAACAACATGTTAAGTACGTTGACCCACCCTATATTGAGTAACGCCACGCTCAGGCGAGAGTACACTATCATAATCATGGTGCTGGTATGTATAACCTGTCATATCCTGCATGACAATGGTACCATAACGTCGAAAGTATATGCGACACTACCAACACAGGAGCTGCGCATGCACATAAAGATGCCGCTGACACTGCCTACAACCAAATGGTGGATGATACTGCAAACAAAAAATGATCACAAAAGAAAAACCACAACAGGCCTCTCCCCTCAATGCATACAAATACCTGTTACGCGTCTGAAAACGCGGAATACTATACGGGCCGACATGAATAGGATCAAAACTATCAGCATCAAGACGAGGGTAAAGTGCATCCATCCATAAGAAAGCCATACCTGCATCCCATTAAAATCCCCCCAAAAAGAAAAGAAATCCAAATGTAGATTAGTCAAGGATTATTTTAACCACTAACCTAACTATACCTAGCTATCCTAAGTCACAAAATGTTTAAGGCAGAGGCCATTGACTCCAAATATCTCATTTTCAGCATTAATATCTTGTACATCTAGAGAACCATTATCGTAAACTTTAATAACCTTAAAAGGTCCTAACCAACGAATTTTGAGCTTTCCAGGAAATTTGTAATATCGACTATCATAAAGTAAAACTACATCGCCTTCTTTAAACTCTCGTATTTTAATGTTCTGATCAGGCCATGCTTTACGACATTTTTGCATGGCTTCTAAGCTTTGTAAAGCTAATAGTCTTTCCTCATCTAACTTCACCAATTGTAAAATCCTTCGCTTCAATGATTCAGCCACACCTAATCGTAACGATAGGGCTACTCGTAAAGTGGGCAACTCTTGCTCAATAGGAAAAATAGCATTAGTTCTATAAACTAAATTGAAAGGTGTATTTTGCACTGTCACCTTATAAGTGGTTCTATAGGCCCATAATGCCTCATATAAACGTTCATCCCAATCTCGCCTATGAGAAGCAACCGTTCTAGTTAAAATTTCACAAATAATTCTATTAGTTACTTCAACTTGGCCATTAGCCCTTGGATAATAAGGCATTGATTTGTGATGCTTAATTTGATATAGTTTTGTTAACTCACTAATTAGACCATTCAAGAAATGGGAACCTCTATCACTTACTAATTCCACCCAAAACGGGTAATGATAGTCTCATACATAAACTTAGCCATCTCAATGGATTTATCTGTCTTAAGCGCTTTCGCTTCCACCCACTTGGTAATATAATCAGTACAGACCAAGATATAACGATTAGAATGATATCTGGTAGGTGGATCCATTGGGCCCACAAAATCAATCCCCCACTTCTCAAAAGGTGCTAATGCCAAAATGGGTGTCAAAGGTGTAGCAAAACTCTTAGAAGGACGACCAGTCCTTTGACATACATCACATTTTCGGCAATAATAATAAGCATCCTTAAACAAAGTAGGCCACCAATACCTAGCTAATAAAACCTTTCTTGCGGTTAATTCACCGGCAAAATGGCCACCACACAGCTCATCATGCAATGCCTTAAGAACCATAGGGACTTCATCTTCCCTTACACATCGCCGATAGATACCTTCCCTTGGAAAAAATCTATAAAGATAGTCCCCCTAATAATCCATAGGAGCGTGATTGCATTAGAATTTGTCGCTTTTGTTGTTTGTCAGCAAGGTGGATACCGAGCTATGCTAAGAAAATTTGCAATATCAGCATACCATGGAACTTGCGTCTCTATCGTAAAAAGTGATGCATCTGGCAAATCATTCTCCACACCTTCCTCCTTATTTGATGTTAATAATCGAGAAAGATGATCTGCTAGAACATGAGCTCTACCAGGACGAATAACTATTTGAAAATCAAACTCCTGAAAAAATAGCATCCAACGAATTACACGTCCTGAAAGTTCTGCTTTATTAAGCAAGTACTTTAATGCTTCATGATCAACATAAATAGTAAATTTATTTCCTAATAAATAATGAAGAAATTTCTCCACCGCAAAATGTTGAGATATCGAGCTCCACTCGTGATATGCCACGGTGACCGTTGTGCATTTATGTCACCGACTTGTCAGTTGCAGATACGGTTGGTACACCGCCCATGAATAATAGCTACATGACAGCTATCCTTATCTACTCTAGTTCGTGGCTCAGTTAGTATGCCACCTTAGTTAGTTGAGTTTGGTTTGAGACCCATATATAGGGTTCTTCTATTTCTTTGTATAAGAGTTCTTTTGGCTTCCACAACTAAGAAGAGGAAAACTATTTTCAGCCTCCACCCTTGTGTGTATTCCCCCATTCTTAAGCAAGAAAGCTACAAGTGAGACTCCTTCCTTCTCTCCCACAATCTTGACATGGTATCAGAGCCTTGTTCTTGGTAAGGAGCTCAAGAAAGCAAGCAAAGCTCGCGGTGTTTTGGTAAGAGGAGAAGTGTTGCTTTCATTTTCTATTTTGGGAGCAAGTGTCTGCAGGTAGCACAGCCGGGAAGTGCAAGAGTGCATTGTCTCAGGTTGAGACGCCCTTCGCGGTGAAGCAGGAGGGCAGTATATGCTACGGGAAAGGGCTGTAGCCCATGGTGACCCTGTTTTTTTTATTTGAGGCCATTTCGGGTCCTGTTTTGGAGGCGGAAGTTTTCTGCACGCACTCAGGAAAATGCCCAGTTTTATGCTGTGCAACCACTGTTCTACAGGTCGGTGAAAAGTTACCACAGAAATTGCATCGTATGCTTGTTTGCAGAGACATTGGGAGTTACAGAATCATCCTTGGATCCTGTTTATGCAAAATTGTCACTAGGAAGTGACTGTGTGGTCAAATGCAACTTTCATCAGTTTTACAGATTTGCCCTTGTGACGCTAAAGCTGTGTTCTTTGCAGTGTCAGAATCTTTTGTAGTGTTCTGTAATGGCGTCTGATTCTCTTTCATAGATTGTAACTGAAAAGCTTGACAATAATAACTTCCAAGCATGGAAGTTTAGAATGACGAATTTCCTTATGGGAAAAGGATATTGGAAATTTGTTGCAGGAAATGAAGAAGAACCAGTTCTTCCTGATGTTCCCAATCAACAGCAAATGCAGGCATTTAAAGCATGGCATGAGAGAGCCAGGAAAGTTATGTACTGTCTATCTATCAGTATTTCAGACTCTATGATTGTGCATATTCAGGATGCAAGTACGCCAAAGGAGGCATGGGATACTTTGTCAAAAATGTATAGCACAAATACGCAAGCCAGGAAAATGCAGCTCAAGCAAGAGTTGCATAATGTGCAAAGAGAAAGTATGAGCATCAATGACTACCACATGAAGGTGAAGAAGATTGCAGATGCACTTGCTTCCATTGGGTCGCCAGTGGAAGATGATGATTTAGTTTCTATGACCTTGAATGGTCTAGGAAAGGATTATGCACAGTTTTGGACATCCATTTCAGTTCGTGAAAGATTTCCTGATTTTGAGGAGTTGATTGCTCTTCTAATTTCTGAGGAGCAAAGAAATGGTGGTGCATCTTCTTCAGGAGGAACTTCAAAAGAAGCTGTCTTCTACTCAAATGCTGGAAGAGGTAGAGGCAGAGGTAGAGGAGGCCGATCTGGAGGCCGTGGTAGAAATCAAAATATGCAGCAAACTCAAGAAAACCAGTCCTATGGAGGAGGACGTGGTAACTCTAGAGGCAAGGGGAGCCAAAGAGGTGATGACAAAGAGGCCAAAATGCAAACAGCAATGTTGAATGCTACTACTGTGGTAAAATGGGTCATATGGCTAAAGACTGCTATAAAAGCAGAATGACATCATGAATGGAAAATTGCAACAAGGGAATTATGCATCTTCTAGTAGACAGGGTGATGACAGAAATGAGCATTTATTTATGGTGCAGCACATGAACAATTCTGTGACAAGTTCAGAAGAAAGCAACGATGTATGGTATGTTGACTCAGGTGCATCAAACCACATGACAGGTCATGCAGAATGGATGGAGGACGCAAGGAAAATGGAAAAACCAGGATTTGTGGAGACTGGTGATGATACTGCACATCCTATTGTGCAGATTCGAAAAATTCCTCTGTCTATGCAGGATGGGAAAAAGAAATACATGTCCGATGTATTTCATGTCCCGAATATCACCAAGAATCTGGTTTCGGTTGGGTTGAGCAGGGCTTGTAGGTCAGATTTAATCCTCATGGACGCTTTGTTGAGGATATGAAAAATAAAGGTCGCTTGATAGCAAAAGGAAAGAAGGGCAGAATGTTTACATTGGATGCAGACATGCCTGAATTGAGTGCAGCAATGTTTGCACATGGGACCGGTGTAGTTGCAGATATTGATATCTAGCATAAATGCATTGGTCATGTTAATGTACAGCGACTTAAATCAATGCAGGCCCAAAATATTGTTGCAGGATTGCCTAAATTCAAGGTTGCAGAAATGCATAAGGTATGTGAAGCCTGTCAGTTTGGAAAGCAGGCAAGGAAACCATTTCCTAGACATGTTCAAGAGAGTAAGAAGCCATTGGAATTAATCCACTCTGATGTGTGGACTACTAAAGCTGCATCTCTTGGAGGCTGTCACTATTTTGTTAGTTTTATTGATGACTATAGCAGAACAGTTTGGGTGTATTTTATGAAAAAGAAAAGTGAAGTTTTTGGGCATTTCAAAACTCTTAAAGCTATGGTCGAAAAAGAAACAGGCCTGCAAATAAAATGCCTAAGGTCAGATGGAGGGGGAGAGTACCTCTCAAATGAGTTTGCAAGGTTCTTGCAGGAGCATGGCATAAAGCAGCAATATTCATGCAGTCATACCCCACAACAAAATGGAATTGCAGAAAGGAAAAATAGGCATATTGGAGAGGTATCTCGTGCCATGCTCAACGAAAAAGACTTGCCAGATTTTTACTAGGCTGAAGTAGTTGCTACAGCAGTCTACATAATGAACAGGACTCCCACTGCAGCAATACATGGGATGACTCCAGAGGAGAGGTATACTCGTAGGAAACTAGATATTTCTCATTTGAAATTTTTTGGTTGCATTGCCTATGTTCATGTGCCAGATGAGTTGAGATCCAAGTTGGATCCAAAAGCTGAGAAGTGCATCTTTATTGGTTACTCTCTGCAGCAGAAAGGGTATAGATGCTATAACCCTTCTACTCGTCAGTTTACAGTGAGCAGAGATGTTGTTTTTGATGAGATGAGTAGCTGGTATAAACCAGTAAATGTGATTGATGATGTAGATGCACAAACTGGTAATACTGCACAAAATTCACAGCAGCAGTCACAAAATATTAGTGGACCTGGAGTGTCCTCTAGCAGTGGTTCACATTCTTCACCATGGACAGGCAGATTGAGATCAGGAGAATCTTCTCAAAGCAATGTAGATAGTGGTATGCAGGTATCACGAAAAGGAAAAGAGAAGGTAGATCAGCCCATGTTTGATGTGAATGCAGGTCACTCTTATGTGGATGGTAAATCCAGTGGCTCAGAACAGAGCATTGATGATGAGTTGGGTATTCCTTCTATTGTTACACCTGGAGTAAGGAAGACCAGGGATGTTTTGGGAGCACCTGGGAGTGAACCTACTTTGTGCAGGTCTACGAGAGCTAGGTATCCTGTGGATAGGCTGAAATATGATGGATTTACAGCCATTCACTATGCATATATGGTCAAAGTGATACAGGAACCAAAACCCACTTCTTTTGAGCAAGCCATGGGAAAAGAAAAATGGAAGAAAGCCATGGATGAAGAAATGGATGCCTTGGAAGCAAATGCTACATGGGAATTGGTACCTTTGCCTAAAGGTAAGAATGCAATTGGCTGTAAGTGGGTTTATAAGATGAAGCACAATGTAGATGGTTCTGTGAAGAGATACAAGGCAAGATTAGTAGTCAAGGGGTATGCACAAACATATGGCATTGAATATGAAGAAACATTCAGTCTGGTTGCAAGGATGGCAACCGTAAGAGCAGTCATTGCTATGGCTGCATCAAAGGAATGGTCTTTACATCATATGGATGTAAAGAATGCCTTCTTGCATGGTGATTTGCAAGAAGAGGTATATATGGAGCAGCCACCAGGTTATGTGCATGATGTTCATCCTGAGTTTGTTTGCAGGTTGAAGAAAGCCTTGTATGGCTTGAAGCAAGCGCCTAGAGCATGGTCTGACAAGATAGGACAGTATCTTGTCACTATTGGCTTTCAGATTTCCAAGGCAGATTTCTCACTTTATGTGAGAAAAATAGAGAAAGGTATTATGCTACTTGTCATTTATGTTGATGATTTGATTATGAAAAGTGAGAGTGATGAAGATATCCTTCATGTGAAAATGCTATTGAAGCAGAAGTTTGAGATGAAGGATTTGGGAGAGCTGCATTATTTCTTGGGCATTGAGGTGATTAGATCACCAAGTGGGATACAACTCTTGCAGAGGCAGTATGGATTGGACATGCTGTCCAAATATGGGATGACATGCTGTAAGCCTATTTCAGTTCCTTTGGAGCAGAATGTGAAGCTGAGCGCAGATGCATGTGAGCTTCTGGAAGACCCTACTATGTACAGACGCATAGTAGGAAGCTTGATTTATATGACTATTACTAGGTCAGATTTGAGCTATGTTGTTGGATTGGTAAGTCAGTTTATGCAGGCTCCAAGGAAACTGCATTTGGATGCGGCTAGACGCATACTCAGGTATGTGAAGTCCACATTGTAGTATGGACTATTTTATGAGACTGGGGTTCAGATATAGTTGCATGGATACACTGATGCTGATTGGGCTGGTAGCATTTCTGATAGACGATCTACCAGTGGATATGTGTTCTCTTTTGGGAGTGCTGCAGTCACTTGGAGCAGCAAGAAACAGCCTACAGTTGCCTTGTCCAGCACAGAGGCCGAGTACAGGGGTGCAGCAATGGCTGCATGTGAGGTAGCTTGGTTGCATAAGCTACTTTATGATATGCATCAGCCTATAGATCGGCCAGTTGTCATTTATTGTGACAACATGAGTAGTATACACTTGGAAAATAACCCAGTCTATCATGCTAAAACAAAGCACATTGAGGTGCATTATCACTATGTGCGGGAGAGGGTTTTACTAGGTCTTATTGATCTAGTTTATGTCAGCACAGAGGATCAGGTAGCTGACATATTTACAAAGGCATTGGGCGCAGAGAAGCTGTGCAAGTTTAGAGACTTGCTTGGTGTGCAGGAATTGGGATTGAGCTCGAGGGGGAGTGTTGAGATATCGAGCTCCACTTGTGATATGCCAGGGTGATCGTTGTGCATTTATGTCACCGACTTGTTAGTTGCAGATGCGGTTGGTACACCGCCCATGAATAATAGCTACATGACAGCTATCCTTATCTACTCTAGTTCGTGGCTCAGTTAGTATGCCACCTTAGTTAGTTGAGTTTGGTTTGAGACCCATATATAGGGTTCTTCTTTTTCTTTGTATAAGAGTTCTTTTGGCTTCCACAACTAAGAAGAGGAAAACTGTTTTCAGCCTCCACCCTTGTGTGTATTCCCCCATTGTGAAGCAAGAAAGCTACAAGTGAGACTCCTTCCTTCTCTCCCACAATCTTGACACAAAAACCATTGATAAGCATTCTTTCTCGGTGGTGGTATGATTTATTTCCGCATCACTTAGGTTACGGCTTGCGTAATAGATTGGATGATCCACCTTATTGTCATCTGCTTGACATAAAACTGCTCCCACAGCATTCATAGATGCATCTGCATGAATATGGAATTCCTTCGTCCAATCCGAGGGTGCCAATACCGGTCCTTCTATTAACTTCTGCTTAAGAAATTCAAATGCTTTCTTGCAAGTATCATCCCAATTAAAAGGAGTATCCTTTTGTAGCAAATTTGTTAAAGGTAAGGCCACCTTTGCAAAATCAAAAATGAATCATCGATAATAATTTAGATGTCCTCAAAAACCTCGAAGTTGTTTAAGAGTTGTTGGTGGAGGAAGTGCAGAAATCTTGGCAATTTTAGCTGGGTCCATAGCAATGCCTTCTTTAGAAACGATATGCCCCAACAATGTTTCTTCTCCAAAAACACATTTATCAAGATTTAACGATATGCCTACTTCATCACTATGTTCAAATACTTGCGCCAATGGATCAGGCATTTTTCTTTTGATGTTCCATAGACACAAAAGTCATCTAGAAAAACTTCCATCCACTGTCGAAGAAAATCTTGATAAGCTGCAATCATAACTCTTTGAAACGTTGTGGGTGCATTACATAAGCCAAAAGGCATTACTTTATAAGCGAATGTACCCCATTCAATAGTAAAAGTAGTTTTGTATTGATCTTCAGGGTGAATTAACACTTGTTTGTAACCACTAAACCCATCCATGAAAGAATATAGCTCATGGCCTGCCTTATCAAGTACTTGATCTGTAAATGGAAAAGGAAAATGATCTTTCCTTGTCTTACTATTAAGCTTCCTATAATCAACACAAATGCGGATTTTCTTGCTATTCTTCTTGGGTACTACCACAATTGGAGATACCCATTCATTATATGCAACAAGATATATAAATCCCGCATTGAGAAGCTTAGTAATCTCATCTTTAACTAATTCTGCATACACAGTATTTGTTCATCGTTGGCGTTGACAAATAGGTTTTGTGCCTGGTTCTAGATCAATATAATGTTGACAAAGTTCAGCTTTAATACCTTTAAGGTCCGTATAAGACCGTATAAGACCAAGCATTAACTACTTCCACTTCGGGCTCTTCAATAAACAAAGAGGCTATTTTTCGAGGCTTGACCATAGGCACATCTTCTGATATTTCCATTGATACATTTTCAAACAGACTATGCCTTGTACTAGATTCTGGTTCTTCTTCCCTCGCATTCATAGAGTGTACCAAGGGTAAAGCCCTATAAGGGACAAAAGCTACATTATCCCGAGTACCCTCAGCCATTTCTATCATATGGACGTCCAAGATATCAGGAAATAGCTTACCGGTATAACTTCCTTGTCTTTTACTCAAGCCATACGATATGGAATTCAAATCTCCATTATTCTTTATTGTGAACGTGGTATTTATAGAACCTATTATCTGTGAAACCTACTCTTGATCACATGGAAATTGAGCATGTAATGTTCGACGATAATGCCATAAAATTCCATTTTACTTTTCCAAACATTCTTGGTCATTCAAATCCCAAGACCATTGAGTATTGCTAAGCTTAAGAATTAATGAGTGTAAATCCTCATCTTCTTTACCTTGGATCTGACACCCTAAATAGTGTATAACCCATTTTAGCTCTAGAAAATTCTTAGGTGCCAGAGGTTCAAACCATCGAAGCTCTGGTTCAACTCCATTCCCATAGGCAGTAAAATCCATTACTCTTTCTTTGGGA
The DNA here is from genome assembly GCF_053477565.2 of Lygodium microphyllum. Lineage (NCBI taxonomy): Eukaryota > Viridiplantae > Streptophyta > Polypodiopsida > Schizaeales > Lygodiaceae > Lygodium > Lygodium microphyllum. The sequence continues at coordinate 1,826,880 of NC_141143.1, read as the reverse complement.
TGCGGTAAGACTACCTCACATATACTTGGCAGGTGAGGTTTGCTTGATTGCAATTGCCTTCTATGATATCTCCCTAGCTACCCTTTAGAATAATGATATGGCTTTTGTCTACTACTCATAGAACGCTTAAAGGAATGATATAGCCACGGAGTGGTAGTAAAGTTTTTCTCTTGCAATCCAATTCCAGAAATAGCCAAAGATTTACTTCTTGTATAAAATTCATTTGTTTGCCCACATTCCACTGAGCATTTCCTAGGAATATGTGATATTTGTTCCATTTGTTGCACATTATTTTTTAATTTAGATTCTTGCTCTTCTAAATACATCTCTAGAAGTGAAATTTCTTCTAGATATCGCCTCTCCCTAAATTGGAATTCTGACTTTTCTTTTTGTAACTCCGCAATTTTCTTCATTACTTCATTCACAGCTATCACTAATGCCTCATGTTCTATTTCCAAAGTCTCATTTAAATCTTTGATTATCCTATCATAATTACCATGGCATTCATTAAAAGTTTGCGCAAATCTATTTAAAGCTGGAGATGGGTCATCTCTATCATCATGTAATATCGATTGTTGTAAAGGTTTGCAACTATTCCTTTTTCTTCTCTCTCTTTCTTTCTTTTCTAGCTGACGATAGTAAGATCTTTTAGCAACAAATGGAAGTTGTTCGAACCCAAAAGGCAGAATATCTACCTCATAAGGAAATGTTGTAACTAAACTCTCCTTAGGTTCGTCATGATCATTCTCAATAGTATTGACTTCCTCCATAGTTATTGAGGAGCTTACTGAAACTTCATCTAAGTCTAATGTTCTTGCCTCATTCTCCCCCTCCTCTTCTAAGTCATTAGGGGAAAAAATTTCCTATCTGTTATATGCAAAAAATGCATCTCCAAGGTCACGTTCTTGCTCATTTTTACCGAATCCAGGACATGCATCGAAAAATGAATCATTCAAATCATTGAATTCATGGATTACATCTACAGGATATTTATCCTCCTTTGCTGAAACCATTAAACAGTCTAGGGTTATATCTTCTGAGGTAGACAACCAACGAGTAATATCGCTATCAGAATCATTATCTGATGAAAAATTAACAGCATATTCACCAATACCCACTTGTTTTGCTTTGTTAGACTGATGCACAATATTAACCTCTAATCTAGTCGAGGACCAATCACAATTGAACCTTTATACCAATCCTAAGTGCACCTTGCTTGGTACAACCAAGGTCGACCCAGCAACACAGAATATGAAGTGAAGAGATATTTGACAATGAGCAAACTACTAGGTAATTTATATGAAATTCTAGTCTGGCGATTACATATTTCACACTGCGAAGTAACCCTAAAGGAGTCACTTTCCTTTGATCAGCCATACGTAAAAATATATGAGTAGGTTCTAGATTCTTCAACCCTAATTCTTGCATCGTTTGGTTTGTCATTAAATTGACTGTTGAACCACCATCCAATTGTACTTCACTCAGCAAATGTCCATTGATGGTAGTGTCTATAACTGGTGCTCCTAGATCCACAAATAAATCTACTATTTTTACTTCCTTAGTCATTCTCCTTTTGGAGTCATTTGCAATTACTTTAGAATCGTTAGTCTCCATCCTTTTCCTCCTACGTCGAACTAGCTTATGATAAAGCTGCCTTTGACATATAGGCGCTATTTCAAGCAGCTGCCTCAGGTTAATTGATAAGTTTATTTCCTCCAATGTTGCCCAAAGATCATAGGTCTTTTTCATTGTTTCCGCTTACTCTTTACTCCCTTCTTTTGGAGGTACGAGTCGTTCAAGAAAAGGAGCTACCCCCAACTGAACCTTAGGATTTGCTAGAGGCACGAGCAATAGCAGATGGTCTGAAGACTGTTAAGGAGAATCCGATTCAGGTAGCTCTATGTTAGGATCTATGTCCTTAGATTTATCCTTCACGGCTTCTTTTGATTGGGGACTTTCTTCCTCTAGACCATGCTCCTTTTGTTGTTGCTTTTGCGCTCTAGTAACAACACCAATCATGGGGTCAGCCTTAAAGGTCACCCTACGTGGTATGAATTTAGACCTAAACCCAATCTCTTGCCTTAATGTTTCTACTTCAACTAAATTTCCGGATGAGGTTGAGGGTTCATTAGAAACTTGTTTACCCCTATCATTATTTTTATTATCCTCTCTCTTAGGGCAATTCTCTTCATGATGCCCTTCACCGCTACACCTCCTACAAAGAGGAGTATAGTCCTGATTTTTACGTGCATTTGGACAATATGTAGCTATATGACCTTCCTGTTGGCATCGATAACAAATTATTGGTCCTCTAGGCCTTTGTTGTCCACTATGGCCCATTGGATTACGAAAGTTACCATTGTTTCTTCTAAAATGAGAATTTCTTCCTCGATTTCCATCACTATTATAATTGTTTCGTGGCACTGGAGGTCTACCTTGGGTAGGCAATCCACGGGGCCTAAAAGGTTGATTGGGTGGCCCAATCTCATAAGTAGTATTATTGCAATCCATGTAATTGCAATTTGTTTGCATCGTATGATTTTGTTGTTGTTGTTGGCCGATCTTGTGCCAATAATTTGTTTCTAAATTGTATGTTTTTAGACAAAAAGTACAAAATGGAGGATGATCGGGCATTAATCGTGAAGGCGTCAAGCATTCAGTAGCCACATGGCCATAACCATGACACTTACTGCACCAGATATTTGATCTAGGTGGATTTAAGGTCGAGCTGCTCGAAGGCTGTTGCGCATTAGAACCTTGTGTTGTTACTGAATAAATTTCTTTCAACGGTGCTTGTACTGCACCCATGATTTCCTCCTTTAACTTTCCTAAAGATTTTGCAATAATATCTGCTACTTTTGCTTCATCAAGAGGGGACTGAGGTTGAGGCATTGAGGGCATTCATGTCTGCATCATATAGGTTGGAATTGAAGTGTACTGATTTAAAGGTACACTTGATACATTGGAACTTGCAGTTGCCGATGGATTTAAGGGAACAGTCACATAAGGCACGTTCTTAGGTAACCCGCCTGAAAGGCTCGGATATTCCATCCGAGGTTCTTTGAATAAATCCCTCCGTCATTTTTGACTAAGCTGTGCTGATGAACTTCAGGATTAAGCCCATCAATAAATTTACGCTTTTGCGTGGGATTGTTAGGAGCTGGATTCGTCTTTCGAATAATTGTCTCCATACGCTCAATGTAATGTTCAACACTTTCGACTGCCCTTTGGGATAAATAATCCAATTGAAGAGCTAATTGATCTTGGAAACCTTGCCGTCGAAACTTTTCTAAGAACGCTCTTGACAAGGCAGCATAGCTCCCTTTATTTTGAGCATCGAGGTTACAGTACCATCTAGCTGCTTCATCTTTTAGCGTTGCTAGAAATATATGCAACTTTTGATCATCATCTACTATCTCATTCGCTATGCAAGTCACCTCGAACCTTTGCATGTGAGCATCAGGATCTTCGTCCCAGAATCCCCCAAACTGAGTAAAATCAGCTAGCCTTACGGGACTACGAGCCATTGTCTCTTTAAATAATGACCCTAGCCCGGAATCTTGAGAGTCAACCCACGCGATTTCCTTAGACTCCTTGAATAGGGATCTCAACCCTAGATCGCATATATCTTGAAATGAATCTCCTGGGCGAGGAATCCTAAATAAGAACCGTAATCCAAAATCTACTACTCGCTCTAGCCACGAAGCCTCCACTAGCTCTCTAAATAATTGGTGAAATCCAAAATCTAACTCTAAGTCCCAATCAATGGATGGTTCGTTAATTCCTACTGTAGCATTAGCTTCACTTTTTATACGTTCGCTACTTTGTCTACTTCTCTCTCTAGTGGGACTACTAGTACCCGAAACTACCCAGTCCCATTGATAGGAATCTTCTTTACTTGCTTGTGATGGGGTTCTATCAAATGGTATGTTAGGACCTAGCAGCTCCACGTTTGAGCTTGATGCAATGTCTATTCCCAAATTCAGCAAAGCATTCACCTTTTCTATCCTCTCTAGTAGCCAAGCCTCCTGTCGAGCGGCTCATTCCCTTGCACGTTGGTCTCGACCTTCCGCTTGTTGTCTCCGCCTCTCTTCAGAACTCATCCACCACTAATTTATTACCCACTAATGTCATTCTTCGAAAATTTCTTGTGACTCATATGTTTTCCCCTAAAGCTACAAAGTTAGGGTTTTTGTGGTTGTGTATGCGCTCAATAATTTGAGAATAGTCGGAAATTCTGGATCTTCTCCTCCATACGGTAGTTTCTCCTTCTGCTCAGGAATTAAACCTAAAATTTCAGGTACCTCTCTCACGTATTTTGTGTCAAATGAAATTTTTATACCTCTGGATACATGTATCTAATGCAATACATCACTCCACTCAGTCCTTCTAAACGTCCGATAAGTTGTGCGATAATACCAATCATAGTGGTATGACACAGTAATCGTATTTATTTCAATTTCATCTCTCAGCCCAAAATGTGCCGCTAAGAGAACGGTGGTTTGCGTGCATTCATTATACCCCCAAATCCAAGAGGATAACTGTTCAACATCTACCGTTAACTACGGACCAAAATATTTGCCACTCCCTACTAATTCTGTGTCTCTTGCCCAATCTAAAACTTGCCTTTGGCAATCCTGGGGCGAATTCGGAAAATAGTTTCTTAAAAAAGAGACTTTGAAATCACTCATTGACTTCACAAAAATGTACTTGAGATTCGAGTATCTTAGGGAGATTCACCACCTGTTCAAGTGCACTTGGCTCCCAGCAAACGCACCAAAAAATGATCGGTCAATGACCAAGCCACTTTTAACCGAGTTGTCAAGCCAACTCCTAAGAGTTGTTGCACTAGATAGGTGATTTTTACTACTAACTACAATAACTCTGCCTAACCTTCCACATATTTATGATAACCCTTCACTATAGTAGTCCAACTAGTATTCTCTCAATGTCTACGAGTTAAGCAAGTTTGCTTAGTTATTCTATTTTTCTTTTTAATAATTGCTCACAGATAGGTCTCTAACTTGGGTACTAGAATTCTAAACCTAGGAAAAACTATGGTTTCCCCCCATCTTTCAGGGCCAGCTCCTCATAAATTGCTCCTGCCATACTAGTGGCGGTTTATCCCAGAAATTTTCATATTTGACTTTAGAAATATTGTTTCACAACATAGATTCAATAGAATCTATAAGTATATCTCTGTTTCAGTTCCTTCTTAAATGTTTCACCGGCCACCTTTTATAAAATTACTTCCTTTTATTTTTTAATTCACAAACATTTAAAACAAATCAACTAATGTGCCATAAACCCATAAACTTTAATTCCCCTTTTTAAACGTTTTCCCTCTCCGTTTTTGCACAATTCATCGTTGCTATTAGTGTTTAGACAATTAATTTATTTTTATTTTCCAATGGTAACATCCTTTCTTTCTTCTTCTTTAACTAAACATCAATCATGGCAAAAACAAGTTCTTTCCACACTCTTATATGTCCACATGCACAGTTCATTTTAAAACCCCAATGTATCCCCTTAGTTATCAATTATCCTAGTGGCCCTCCACTCTTAACTCTTTTGATCGCTCAAATAATGTTTATAGAAAATAAAATATAGAATTTCAACTTAGATGCTAAGGCTTCCTCTCATGCCATCGGATGATTGTTTTATTAATTTTTCTGATATTCATAGTTTAAATTTAGGATTATAATTTTTCCTTGACATAAGCGATTATTATAAAAGACTATTACATTTCTTATTTTTACCCCTCCCTATGTTATTGAACAGCATACCACGTATCTTTTTATTTTCTCAAAATAAAAACATCATGTTTTTCAATGTAAACATCTTTTAAAGACAATATAATTAAATTGTTTCCCTTTTGTTTAAATTTGCAAAAACTCCATTGACACATGAGAAATCATCTTTTCACTTCTCCATGAATAGTATAATTTTTTTATTGATAGAATATCCATTTTTAATATGGAAACTTTTATTTTTCTTTTAAAAATAATAATTCTTGAATTTTTAAATATATTGAATAGTATTTAAAAATTATGAAAAAAAATTAACAAAATTTAGAATTATTTTCTTAATGGAAAAAGTATCATAGCTTATAATTTATCAATCATCAATTTTATATAAATTTATTTGTAACATTTTTAAGCCATTTTCAAGTATTTTTGACTATTTTGTATTTTTAGAAAATAGAAAAAAGTCCACATAAATACAAATAACCATTGAACGTAGGAAAACAGGTTTCAAGATATTTTTTAAAAATAATAAACTAAAGATTTACTCATGCTATAACCTCTATTTTTGTTAAACGGTTTAGGCGCGTACTTGTGAAATCCGAGGGTTGTCGTCGCATCTTTGGAAGCCGTGTCCTCTTTTAGTCCACTCACGGAAAGTCTAGATCCAGCCAGTCGTCCTGACCGCAAGTTCTTCCTATCGCCCTTGCTCTCCTTCCACTTCTTGCATGCTATTGATTTTAACAATGGTAACTGCCCTTTAGGGGGTTTAAAAGAATTAAACTCCTAATTAACAGTTAATTGGCCATGGTGTTGTCATACCGATCACGATCGCAAGATGCCTTACTCCAGAAATACGCGAGGCCATTTACAGATTGTCGACTTTGGTGCAATGAATCTCACAGAAGGAGATTAAGACGTCCTCTATTGAATTTGCGAGGCAGGGAGCATTGGAGACGGTCTATCTCTTTGAGAAATACATGCCTACCAGCATGCTCACTATACAAATCCACCTTCTTGTGCATCTTGTAGATGAAGTGGAGATTGTTGGACCTGTCTATACGCGATGGATGTTCTTCTTGGAGCGCTTCATGAAAACCCTGAAAGTCTTTGTGCAACAATGAGCTCGGCCAGAAGGTAGCATGGCTGAAGGTTGGCTAGTGTCTGAGGCGCTAGTGCATATTTTACAATGGCTACCAACGATGGATCCAAACAAAAAAATGCTATGGTAGTTGAAGGACGATGATAGACTGACGGAATGTGATGGTTGGAAGTGGGGTAGAAAAAAGAATGGATGCTGCAATGGAGGAAGTTGAATCGCTTTTGTATGTTGCACCATGCCTCTATAAAGACATGGCTCGCCAAGTACCAGATCGCTAGGCAAGATCGAGAGGAAGAGCGATCTGAATTTTGATGTAGTACGCACCATCGATCGATTCGATATCCCGAGGGCATGGAGGAGATGCTGCAGTTCATGTCAACACGATGGTTGCATGGAGCTTTGACCGCAACATCTCACGAAGGGGCAGAGGTCTCAATGAAGTTGTGGGAATTCTCTAGGGGATGTAATTCAAAGGTGATGACTTGTTTAGGATTTGTTGTATCTATATTTTATATGCGACAACTAATTTCAGTGTTTCAATGTTCAATACAAAATATATAGTCCAGTGTGGTCGTGCGGAAGGCATTTTCGCATGGAGCATATTGAAAAAATGCGCTCCACAATGGACTGTGGTATCATGGCAAGGTTCAAGCAGGAAAGTCGACAATGAGCAACGGATCCAAACACGGTTATAGATGAGATGCAGTATTTTGGGAACTTGCAAAGTATTGTTACAGTGGATTACCGTAGCTTCTCCATGATACTATTCGATGTGCATTGGTTCAAAGTGGTACTTGAAGGAGCTGGAGCATGTCCAATAATATTACGACATGGTATATGTCCAATAATATTACGACATGGTGAGATTCAAAGACATGGTAGGCCAGGAGCTGTCTCGGACATCATCAGGCCGCTCTACTAGATCTACTTTGGTGCGATTAGATGCTTCAACTTCGAGCAGATGAGGTCGACACTCCAGGCTTGGGGCAGAGGGAGGGAGTGCTTCAAGGTCAAGGGGATGTTGTAGAGATACGGAGGTAGTGAGCCCGCGGTCGGCACGGGATACAAGTGCGACTCCTCACTCTCATGGTGGTTCCAGGGAGCATGGCTCAGGTGGATGTTGTGGAGGCACGGACACGGTGTCTCCATCTCGTCGTTCTACTAGAGTTGCATCACCTCCAGGATTTGTCACACTTGTGGGGATGTCTACTCCAATTCAGCCGTCTACAGGTGGCACCCCTATGGGTTCTACTCTGATAGATACTACCCCGGTCGGTACACCGGATGTACAGGGGTCTCATGGATATGTCCAAGAGCATGGTCACAAGTGGGAGAGGATCCATCTTAGGCATACCCCAGAGAGGTATGCCTACCTTATAGATGATAGGTCAGGAGCCATCATCATGAATGATGAGGGGAGGAGGGTGATGGCTCGCATGAGAGAATTATGCCAACAAGTTTTTCTGCACAACGTCTTGGATCATTGGAAGAACGTACAGGAGGGGAGCAAAGACTACAAAGTAGCATCCTTGTATGAGGAGTTTTCGGTACCAACCACAGCAGATAGGTTTTCTACGGGCTAGATGATGAAGTGCATGCGTGCATACATATCACACAGACGATCGGACGCACACAAGGCACTCAAGAGTGGAGCTTAAAATTCTCCATGATGTTGGAGACAATAGCGCGAGACGGCGAGGGCATGACTAGAGGTTGAAGTGGTCCATCATCTTGGGAGTAGCAGCCACGGGACATATCTGGAGGACTTTGTAAGTTTTTCTTTTGTTTTACTTGCTTGTTTTTTTGCAATATCCTTTGTACTAACAATCATGTTTCTAACAGTTGTATTTTTTTTTCTTTGTTACACTCCATTACAAATCGCGATCCCACCGGCCTTGAGACTCGATATGTAGAGAGGCACGGTCTCACTACATTGATCGACCAATTGTATGGACGTGGTGGCCCTGTAAGTCACTCATCTTTCTTGTCTATAGCTACTATGTTTAATTAGAATGCATTATTGTGTGGTGGACTGATGTGTAGTTGTTTCTTTTTTTGCAGAGTCCATTCCATGCTCCTTTGTGGCTGGACGAGCTTTCGGATGGCGAGGATATGTAGCTTGCCCTTGGATCCTTGGAGCTTACACACCTTTCTTTTTTGGCCGCCCTATCTATATAGACATTTTCTATATTGTATTGATATCTTGTCATGATTGTACCAATCGCTTTCATTATGTGATCATGTATTTATTTCATGTATCAGTGTTATGATTTTAGTACACTTTGTTTTTGTTTACACGAGCATTGTACACAGTGCAGAAACTATTTCGTATGGCCCAAATAAAGCACACAGTGCTATATGTGGCAGGGCTTGTTGCTCTACCACCAAAAAAAAAATCCATGTTACCGTCGCTATTAGCATCGCAAATTCACATGCATGCATCATTATTTGCGTCATTATTAGCATCGCTAAGGGTTGTTATCAGCATCGTTATTTTCATCGGTATCAGCATTACCGATGCAAATAGCGACGCTGATACCGACTGTTCTATGGTGTCGCCATACGACGCTTTTTGTGGCGATGGGAGCAAATTTTGTTATTTACATTTTCGTCGCTTTTAACGTCGATATAAGGCCTATATCTTGTAGTGATAGATTACAAGAGGTGGGTGCCCAAAGCACATTATTATAATATATTTATAAGAAGGATAAAATGGGAAGCTGATGTGGTGAAAGAGAGAAGAAAATTTCATGTAGCCAGCGGTCTGCAACTCCGTAACTTCAAATCGCTGAAGAATCTGAAAAAGGTTGCTTCTGCAACTTTGTAGACCAGGTTGAAACCGATCGGGAAGCGCGGGAATTTTTTTGAAATTTTCTTTCTTTGGAAATTATTGAAATTATAAAAAACAGCTTCCAAAAGGTGCTTTGTCTATAGTTCCTCATATATATATATATATATATATATAAGCATGTGACATAAGGGGTCTGTGCTTGTAAGCTTTTGTGTAGGATCCAAATGACACCATGATGTGGATATTGACTTGTGTACAAGGATGAGGTTGATGGTGATAGATTCTAAATCTTGGTGATGCAGGTGGAACCCACGTGTAGTTGGAGGCTAATCCTTTGAAAAAATATATGCACTCACTCAACCCCTAGGTGTAATCCATTTCCATCTTCACTAAGATAACCCATCCCTTTTACCCTTTACATTGACATCCCTCCTAAGAACTTGTTCCCCCACTTGGTAGAGTTATCATAACCAAGAAGCAATAATGTAGCGTACCTAGTGCTTGAAGAGTAAACCAAAAGTGATATGGTAAGGCTCTTAATAGGGGTTTTGGCCAAATTTTGTGGTAGAAATCCGGTTTGTAAAAAACCTAGATCATTATCCCTCCCTTCAGGCTAGAGGCATTGATACCTCTAGCTGACTAATGATAGTCCAATAGAGCAGGGAGGACTGCACCCCCTCATTGGTGGCTCTTTGTTGAATGACTGCTCCAAAGTGTCCCTATTTCTTTGAAAATAAGGCTTGAGTCGCCATCCATTTACTCTTGTCTTGTGAACCCTCCCATCCATGTCACCTAGCTTATAGCTGCCATTTAGATATCTCCTTATGACCATGAATGGCCCTTCCCACTTGAACACAAGTTTAGCATCCTTTATGTTATCAAAGCAGTTATCATAGTGTAGCATAAGTGATCCTTCCCTTATGTGTTTGCTAGCTAGCTTCTTATTAAATGTCTTTCTCCTCTCTTCAGCCTGCATGGAATAGTGTTGGACTGCTGATTCTCTATCTAACTCTAGCCTCTCTAGATTCAAGATCCTTTTCTCTAACTTCTTATCTTGATTCTTATCTCGACCGGCTACTAAAACATGTAAGCTGGCCAGCTCTACCTCTATAGGAAGCAAAGCCGCTTGGTCATAAATGAGGTGAAATGGAGTATAGCCAAGCGATGTCTTGAATGAAGTCCTGTAGGCCCAAAGAGTTGCACTCAATTTCTTATCCCATTGCTTGGGGTGCATGTATACTTTCTTGGTAAATATCTTACAAATAAGCCCATTCACCTTTTCGACCAAACCGTTACACTATGGGTAGTAGGGAGTAGAATGCCTGCGCTTGATTTTTAGCCTTTCCATTAGCTCCCACACTAGATTGGCCCTAAAACTGGGACCCCTGTCAGAGATAGTTTCTAAAGGTGTGCCAAACCTCCAACAAATGTTTTCAAACACAAATTTTTCCACTTCTTGGGCTGTGATCCTAGTAGTTGTTGAAGTCCCTGCCCACCTCATCATGTAGTCTACACCCATTATGATGTATTCCTTGCCAGACTAAGTTCCTGGGAGTGGCCCTATTGCATCAATCCCCCATTTCTCAAATGGGCCATATGTAGTTATGGGATTTTGTTCCTCATGCACTAGCTTCCTTGGTCTAGCCTTTTGGCAAGCATCACAAGTGTGGCACCAATGTTACACATCTCGATGTAGACTAGGCCACACAAAACTGGCTTGGAGAATCTTTCTGCTGGTTATTTCTTGAGCAAAATGTCCGCCACAAATCCCCTCATGGCAGCTCTTAATCACATCCATAATCTCCTTTGCTATTGGCACCCTTCTAACCACTGCGTCCTTTCCTTTGCAATACAACACATCAAGCGGTATTTAGTGGACTTAGTAGCCAACCACCTTTTCTCACTCTTACTCATATGTGTAGGTGCCTCACCATGCTCAAGAAAATAAAGCACATCTTGTAGTTGAAACTTACCCTAAAACAAGGGGAGCTTTACTGGAATGATGCCCACCATTACCTCTTTCAATATTTTAGCTGCTAGAGCATCTGCATCGCCGTTTGTGTGCGTTGGCACAAAATAGATCTCGGCTTTTTGTAGCTTCCTCATGAGAGTTTTAACTTCTCTCATTTTCACGGCTAAGTTATCATCTTTACAAGTCCATATTCCTTTCATTTGCTTAACAATTAGTATAGAATCTCCAAAAGCATTAAGTCGAGTGACACCATGTGAGAGACACCACCTCAAACCTAAAAGCAAGGCTTGATATTTTGCCTCATTGTTAGAATGGACATCCTCCAATTTGATACCTTCTCCATAAATTTTGTCACCTTGGGACTGAACATCACTATAATTCATGCTGCCGCTCTATCTTTAATATGCTTGTACGCCCCATTGAAGTAGAAAGCATGGGCATTCTCCACCCCTGGTAGGTCCTCAAGAGGAGATGTCTCCTGTTTTACCTTTCCCTTCTCTTTTTCCTTCTTTTGATGGCATCTATGGATCAATAAATCAGCTAGGTAGGCCCAAATAGAGTCCTCCACCTTGAAGGTGTAGTCAAACTCTTGGAGTTATATCACCCACTTAGCAATTCTGGCTAAAACATCCATGTGCTATAAGGCATAGGAAAAATACTCTTATGTCGTCATTATTGTGAATGGCCTAGGCAAAAGATAAGGACGAAACTTTCTTACACCAAACATTAGAGACAAAACCATCACCTCCACCATCTTGTACCCTCGTTCTGATGCTATCATTACTCTGCTAGAAAAGTAAACCGACCTCATCACGCCAATGTTTTAGGAACCTTTTGTAGAGCATCTTTCCCAAAAATTAGGTTGAAAAAAAACTATTGATCCCATCAAAGCTGTAAAATTATAGGAAGGGTGCTGAGAGTCTTCTTCACCTCGTGAAAGCACCTTTCGCTTTCATCACTCCACAGGAGCTCCTCAGAGTGGGTCAACCGTTGTAGTGGAAACACTAATTGGGAGAGGAGATGAATGAACCGCCCCATATATCGCACCTTCTGAATGGAAGAGGTTAGTTGCTTCACAGAAGATGGTGATGGCACCGCCAATAGGGCCTTAATTTTGTTTGGATTCGCTTCAATGCCCCTCTCACTTACGACATGCCCTAACGAAGTTACACTACTTTCACCAATATGACACTTCTCATGGTTTAGCTACCCTCCCATTTGTGCAAGGTGGTTGAAACCTTCATCCACCTTCCCTAGATGTAGAGCCTTAGAACTATAAATACAAAAATCATCAACAAAGACCTTGATAGACTTCCCAAAATATGGCTGGAAGACATAATTCATGAATCGTTGGAAGGTAGCTGGGGCATTTGTTAATCCAAATGGCATTACTTTGTAAGAAAAACACCCCTAAGGTGTGATGAAAGTGGTCTTCTGTTGATCCTCCTCAGCTATTCGGATCTAAAAATAACCTGAATACCCATCACAAGCAGTGTATCTCTCATGCACCGGCCACCTCATTGAGTATTTCATCCTGAAAGGGAAGAGGAAAGTGATCTCTCTTTGTTGCAACATTTAGCGGCTTCTAGTCCCAAATCCGCCATTTTTTGTTCTTCTTGGGTTTCACCACTACAAGTGAAACCCACTCTAAGTCCCCTACTGTATAGATGAAACCTGCCTTCAGAAGTCATTGCATCTCAGTGAGTAGAGCATTTTGTTGAACTACTCCCAACCGTCATAGTCGCTGCACCACTCACCTTGCTCTGTCTTTTAGGTTAATGTGATGTTGTATTGTTGTCACACTTGTGATATGTTTATAATCAAAAATAAAAAGTGTAGAGTGTTTTACCACCACTTCCATGTAGGCTACCTTCTCCTTAGCTAATAGATCCTTAGCCTGAATTTCACTAGTAGAAAGCCCTTTCAATGTAATCCCCATCAGTTCTAGAGAGTTATCTTCCTCTCATTAGAAGACTTGCCCTCTGTCAGAGATGACTAATCCTCACTGGAACTCCATTCATCAGCAATGGTCTCTAACACAAGATCCTCCTGTCGACCCTCATTCATGTTGTAGATATTGCTCTTCCATTTTTTCTGCAGCCCCTTCTATGGCCTTAGCTCTAAAGCCCCTGTCTCCCAATCTTGTCTAGCTTTCATTCCCATTAGCCATGGTCGCCCGAGAATGAGTGGATAGCCATCCCCCTTCACTGGCATCACATACATGTCAAGTTCCAATTACACTCCACACACCTTTACCTTAACTTTCTTTATAACTCCCAAGAAATTTACTACTACATTGTTAGCCAATTTGGCCCCAAATTCCATAGTTTCATTTACCTCTAATCCCAAATTTCAAGAGAGAGAATTTGTAGCCCATCTTAATGAAAATGAATATGATGGAAGGTTAAGAGAGGTGATGGCTCCTAAATTCTCCCATGAATATATATATAACATGAGGAAATAAGGATTCCCTACCAATAGAGCATATGGCAAGTCTTACTTGATAAGTTTAAGTATGAATGTAGAGGGAGAATTAGAAGAGAGTACATATGATTTAGACAACATATTAGAATATGAGAGAGAGTGTGTGAGAGAGAGATGAGAAGAGAGGGAGACAAGAGGAGAAGAGGTAGAGGAAGCTTGCCATTATGTATTCATAAAATAAGAAGATGAGAAGAGAGGGAGACAAGAGGAGAAGAGGTAGAAGAATCTTGCCATTATGCTACATAATAAAAGAGACTCACTCATAGCTTACCTCAAAGAGATGGACTACCATGAGGGTATTCTAGAGTGCTCTCATGTGCTTGTCAATATCGTTGTGTTTCTTTACATCTCCATGGGCTCCTTATATAGTCTCCATGAGGGATTAGATTAAGATAATCTTTTTTATTAACATAATCCTAGATAATGTATGGCATCTTTGAAAATATGGAGAATAGTGGATGGGACAAGTCCCCACCTTGGTCATCATGCAAGAAGCCAAGGGTGGTGGTAGACAAGCTAGAGAAAGGGAGCTAGATTACAAGAGATGGGTGCCCAAAGCACATTATTAGAATATATTTACAAGAATGATAAAATGAAAAGCTGATGTGGTGAAAGAGAGAAGAAAATTTCATGTAGCCAGCAGTCTGCACCTTCATAACTTCAAATCAGTGAAGAATCTGAAAAAAGTTTCTTCTGTAACTTTGTAGAGCAGGTCGAAACTGATTGGGTAGCGTGGGAATTTTCTTGAAATTTATTTTCTTTGGGATTTATTAAAATTATAAAAAATAGCTTGCAAAAGTTGCTTTGTCTTTAGTTTCTCATATATATATATATATAAATGCATATAAGCATGTGATAGAGGGGATCCATGCTTGTAAGCTTTTGTGTAAGATCCAAATGACACCATGATGTGGATATTGACTTATGTACAAGGGTGAGGTGTCCTCTAATGATGGTGATATATTTCAAATCTTGGTGATGCAGGTGGAACCCACGTGTAGTTGGAGGCTAGGCTAAGATCTTATTCTCCCACTTGCTAGAGTTATCATAATTGAGAAGCAATAATGTCGCATACCTAGTGCTTGAAGAGTAAACCCAAAGTGATATGGTAAGGCTCTTGATAGGAGTTTTGGCCAAATTTTGTGCTAGAAATTTGGTTTGTAAAAAACTCGCATCACCAGTCTGCCGGGAGCCTACATGGAAGATCCACTCATGTTGCATTCCAAGTCCCAAGCAATAGATGGGAGCTCCAGGAGGTCCTAGGATACTTAACCAACAAGTTGGTTGGCAATCCAACGAGTTGGTTGGCAATCCAACGAGGACCCTTAAGCCACTCCAAGATCTCTTGGAGGAGCCTGAATGGCGATGGTATTGAGATTCAAGCTCATTAGTCTTCTGTTAGTTGTTTACCTTAGTTGAATAAGGTTAAGGTAAAGTCACACTAATTTAACCATGATTAGATCTAGGTCTGTTGATCTTTTGTATGTGTGGAGTACAAAATTTATTTTTGAGAGTGTTGAAGAAATGGAATGACAGAGAGCAGGTCTACTACCCTTCGTGGCCTGAGCCTTGTCCATCTCTCTCTCTCATTTCTAATATTGTATCAGAGCAGTTACAACAGAGTGGTGCAGATAAAAGCTTGAAAACAATGTGGTTTCCATTAAAAACCTTGGTTTGGCACTCCAAGCTCTTGCACTATCTGGTGGCATGCCTTCATCTTTGTTGATGTAGACTTTGTTTCCAATTTTTGAGTGCTTGAGTCTCTTGCTCTTTGGATTTGAAAGTAAAAATTTTGCTGCCACAACAGGGTGGCTTGGAGGAGTCACAACAATTGCTACCTCATCTTGTTGACATTACTTACAGAACCGCAGAGGTTAAAGACAAAGAGACAGGCATGCTCTAAGTAGAAAAGCCATAATAAATTCTCTGGTATTGAGGCTATAACTTACTTGCCTATGGCAGAATAATCCAAGCTGGCTAACATAGCTTGCATCGACGGGGGGTGTATTGGGTAGGCTCTCATCGTCAAGTTTTTAGTGCTGCCATTAATCAATGCTCAAGGTGTTGCAAAATCGGAGTGGTAGCAGCTTCTATCTATATCAATAGGGTTAGCAACATCCTTCTATGGCAATCTCTGTAGTAGCAATGTCTAGCATAGGAGTGGCAACATGGGCATCCATTTGTAGCAGCACGGGAGTGGTATTTTTTCATCTTTTTTTGCATAGGATTGATGCAGACATGGCCAAGTCATGAGAGGCTAGGTCTATGCAAGCTAAAGAGGAGGGGCCAGGAGAATCTAAAGGGATCAGCATGGTGGCCTACTACGATTGATTACTGTTGAGTCATAGTAGCTTGTACAAGGCTTGGGATTGAAGGACTTGGCTTCCTTCTCAAAGCATGAGCAGATTTGCTGTCAGGCATGTAGCTTTAGTGGATTCTGATGCTCATTGTACACTAATCAAGCGATCATCTGAGAAAATGGGTAAAATAGCATCTTGATTGCAAAGTAATGTAGGTTATTAGAATGTAAACGCAACTATTTGGGGATTGTGAGAAGCTCAATGCTGCAAGTGCCTTCAACAACAAAGCAATGCACCTGCAGAGGCATCTTACATGTGTTGTGAGGATTGTCATTTGTGCCATCAAAAATAGAGGGCTACAAATTGCTTTGTATTTTTGAGGATGGAAAATATGGTTGGGAAGATATGGGTAATGATGGCGAAGTTCATTAAAATGTTGGCTGTTTTGCTACACTTGTGTCCTATTATATCTTGATGTTGTCATGTCCCCTTTGCTATTACCATTGCCTGGGATCTCCATTTTTAGCTTTTCTGAAATGGCAAACACATCAAGGAACAAGACTTGGCAACTTAAAGTAGAGGTAACTTGAGATAGCACTCTAAATTGTAGAAGCAACACACTGTTGCTACACAAACAGATGACAAGTTCATGGTTTATTTAGTTGCACTTGTAAAGAGGTGCTAGGGCACAAATAGAGAAATGTAGAGCAAAAATTAATTGCAGGTCATAGTAGAAATGAGTGAGAGAGATGGACAAGGCTCAAGCACGAAAGGTAGTAGACATGCTCCCTATCATTCCATTTCTTCAACACTCTCCAAAATCAACTGTGTACTCCACACATACAAAAGATCAACAGACCGAGATCTAATCATGGTTATCATGGTTAAGTCAGTGTGACTTAACCTTATTCAACTAAGGTAAACAATTGATAGAAGACTAATGAGCTTGAATCTTAACACTCCCCCTCAACCTCAAGTGGGATAATTCACTCCAAGTAGCTCTTTGAAATGCGCAAACTTATCTTTACCCAATAACTTGGTAAAGATATCTGCAACTTGGTCTTCTGTCCTCACATGGACCAAATCAATATCACCTGCAATCACTTTTTCTCTAATAAAGTGATAGTGTACTCCAATGCGCTTAGTCTTAGCATGATAGATAGGATTACTGGCTAGAATCACACTACTCATGTTGTCACAATAGAGTGTCACAGGCCTGACTTCCTGCATGCCCAAATCATCAAGAAGCTTCATGAGCCATGTTGCCTCACATGCAACTAATGCAGCACCTCTATACTCTGCCTCAGTACGAGAGTACAACTATAGGTTGCTTCTTACTGCTCTAGCTAACCATACTACTACCAAGGGAAAATGCATACCCACGACTAGATCTCCTGTCATAGGTACTTCCTGCCCAGTTAGCATATGTATATCCTATAAGCTCCAAAGGATTACCATGCTCATAGAATAGACCATAGCCTTCACATATCTCAAGATCCTCCTCACTGCATCCAAGTGTGGCTTCATAGACTTCTGCATGAATTGACTAATAAGTCTAGCTGAATATCTAAGATCCGGTCTAGTAATGGTAAGGTAAATCAGGCTACCCATCATTCGTCTATACATAGTGGCATTCAATCTCATGTCCAACATATGCAAGTAACATAACGTTTTGCTCCAATGGAGTGCTCAAAGACTTGCAATCCAACATACCATACTTGGTTAACATGTCTTGTGCATACTGCTTTTGCAACAACCAAGTACCATGAGGTGTAGAGACAATCTCAATCCCAAGGAAATACTTCAGTTCTCCCAAATCTTTAACCTGAAATTGAGCATGTAACATTTCATTTATCTCTTCAATTTCTATGACATCATCACCTATAATGATCAAATCATCCACATAGATGACTAATATCACATAACCAATCCTTGTATTCTTTGTAAATAGGCTATGATCAGTCTTGCCCATAGTGACACCAAGTTTCTGTAAGCATGAACTTATCTCAGCATTCCAAGCTCTAGGTGCTTATTTCAGCCCATATAATGCTTTCCTCAATCTACACACATGTATAGGAAAATCTAGATGTACATAGCCCTCAAACTAATCCATGTATACTTCCTCAACCAAATCACCATTGAGAAAATCATTCTTCACATCCATCTGATACATACTCCAACCTTTAAACGCTGCCAAAGCAATCATTGTCCTCACAGTTTCCATTCTAGCAATGGGGCTGTTGGGGGTAAAGGCGCCTCCGCCGTGCCGCCCCATGTATTACTACACTGACAGTACCCGCCACTGCACACTGCAGGTGGCGGGCGCCCGTCACGTCACTTTATTCTTTATTCTTTTAGTGACAGTTTGAATAAAGGAAGGCCCAGTCACACATTGTGACTGTTGGAGTTCCCATTTCTTGTCTCTCTCTTTCTTGCTCTTGCTCTCCCGCCATAGCTCGCGTGCAAGCTTCGATCCTTCTCACCTTTCAATTGGTATCAGAGCTTGGCATTCTCTTGCTCGAGCTTGACTCGGTGCTTCCCGACCTTCGCATCGACTCACTTCATGCATTGGGTCTCCATCCCGGCAGCCATAGCCGACCTCTCGAGCTCCCGACTCTCCCCGGCTTCCCGAGCTCCATCCCGGCCTTCTTGAGCTTCATCAGGGCCTTGCCCTTGAGGTATTGCTTCAGCATTTGCAGGCATTTGAGTCTATTCTTAGTTTGAAACAGGGCAGGAACAAAGGGCAGCCACTCTTCTTGAGCTCCATAGCTCATATCTTCCCTCCCCTTTGCATTGGGCCTTCATGGCTTGGTAGGTGCCTACCTTGGGCCATCATTGAGCCCCCCCCAACCATCCTAACTCCACGTGATTGGCAGCAGCACTCCAGGCCTCAACACGCTGAATATGGTGCCCATTTTCAGACTTTGACCTCCACGTTTTACAGCTGAATGCTTTGTTGCTCATGGAGCACTCATCATTGGCCTATTTGGAGGGCATTTGAGTCATTTTTTGGATGTCATTTTGATGCTTTGGTTTGACATTGAGATTGGGAGCTGATCATTCTCAGTTTTGAAACTGTCATTCACTGCATAACAGTGCTGGAAACAGGGCAGCACCCCTGACACTGACATTTGTTGCTTATGCCTCATTCCATTGGAGCTATTTGATGCCCGTATGCGGTCTACTTCCTACCCGGATGTATTGGGGATGTATGCATTTGGTTTGACCATGATTTTGGCTTGAATTCGGGGCTGAAATCTACTATTTAGATCAGTAAATACATGCTGGAATAACAGTGGGCTGAAGGTACTTTACATGCTTTGGCACTTACCTACCGATACCAGATGTATGCTTTGAGCTTTGGCATGATGTCTCTGACATTTGGGGATGACTTGGAGTGATTTTGGCTTGAATACGGGGCTGAAATCTACTATTTAGAACAGTAAATACATGCTGGAATAACAGTGGGCTGAAGGTACTTTACATGCTTTGGCACTTACCTACCGATACCGGATGTATGCTTTGAGCTTTGGCATGATGTCTCTGACATTTGGAGACGACTTGGAGCATATGTATGAGATTATGGGATGCTTTTGAGCTTCACATTAGCTCCGTCTTCACTGGCATTTGGACCGACTTGGCATGCTCGTGGACCGCCTATGCCTCATGTCTCTGCTTGATAGTTAGGCTTTTGCATTACATGCTTTGGTTCGTGACATATGCTATTTGGTTCATGTATGCCACACCGACATTTGGAGCTTGGATTTGGATGTATTTGAGCATTCCCGGCGTCTGATCTTGGTTGCTATTTGGATGTCATTGAGTTGACCGAGAGCTTATTTGGGCTTATGTATTGCTTCATGGTTAATACGACTGGTGCTTCATGTATGTCATGCTCTCTTGGATGCGCTTGATGCATTGACAGGGTCACTTATCACTGGTGCTTTCTCTTGGGTTGTTTGAGCTTCTGAGCTCGCTTTGTAAGCCTTTTGTGCCAGTGGAAGCATTTTACATGCTTGCTTGACCTTTGACAGTTGCATGCTATTGGAGCACTTACATGTATTTGGAGTAGTTTATGTCTTGAGCAGCTACATACGCATTTGAGACTTTGGGATCATACTCCGATCTTTATGGATATGCATTGATGTACTCTTGGTTCATAGGATGCTTATGATCTGAGTCTCATATTTGGATCTTTCTCTTTGAGCAGACACCTATTTGTGTCAGGTTTTGGTAGTTACAGGAACACTTTGCCTAGAGTGTCTAGGGGTGTGCCTTTCACTGGCAGATGTTATTTTGACATGCTTCGGTGTTGAGCTCATGTTCTTTTCACTGTCATTGGCCTTGCTTATGTCCGTTTCATGCCGGCTTTGGACCTAGCATTGTTTGCTTGACATTGGATCCTATTTTGGGACAGTTTGCTCTCTAGACTGCATACCTGCAATTTATTACAGCAAGCAGTTATTGGTGGAGTGAGGTGTACTTTTCATGCTGAAATATCCTGATTTGGTGTACCGCACCTAGTACTAAGTGGGCGGCAACTTTTGACACACTTTGCTTGCCCTTTGGACCCCGTTTTGGTCATTTTTGGGCAATTTCTGCAGTAAAACAGCAAGCAGTTTTGGACTGTTTGGGCATTTCCAGCTTGCATAATGGCGTCATCTTCGCATCATAGTGCCATCTTTAACATTACAAAGTTGGATGGTACCAACTACTCTTATTGGAAGAGTCAAATATGGGAGGTTTTGGTGCAGAAATCTCAGATTAAGCCACTTCGGTTGAGTGGTGAGCAGCTTGAAACTATGGACAATGACGACTGGCTTGAACTTGATGAGCTATGCAAGTCCACGATTGTATTGTCTCTCACTGAACAAAACATGTACATTATAATGTATTTGAGGAAGCACAGAGTGCATGGGATCTATGGAATAAGATCAAGAATCTTTATGATAAGAAAAGTCCGGCGAGTCAAATGTACTGGTTGAAGCAGCTTATGGATCTGTGCATGAAGGATAATGCGACTATGTCTGCTCACTTGAGCCAGTTCCATGCTATACTGAAGAACCTGACTTCGCAGGATATCACCTTTGGAGAGGAAGTAACTCCTCTTTTCTTGCTTGGGACTCTGAATGAGTCATGGGATGTATTCCGCACTGATCTTTGTGCCTCTAGTGCTACTCTAAAATTGGCAGATGTTGAGAGTGCTCTTCTTCAGGAAGAGGTGAATCGCAAAAACTTGGATGCCTCTCGTGGTAGTCATGCTTTGACAGTTAGAGGCAGGAATGACAGGTATGAACGTGGTAATGGCCGAGGCCGTGACTCGCAGAAGGGTCGGTCTAAATCTCATGGCAAGTCGCGTAGTAAGTCGCGTGGGCGCAATGCAAATGTCACTTGTCATCATTGTGGGAAAAAGGGCCATATTAGACCACAGTGTCATGAGTTGCGCAATGAGAAGCGCAAGGATAAGGGGAAAGATAAAGTGCAGGAGAAGTCCTCTGATCGCAGCATAGTACCTGCGAAGTCCAGCGTCAAGATTGAGGAAATTAATGTCACGCAGACTGAGGAGTCCGATGGTGGTGATGAGTTTATACTTGCAGCTAGTTCTTCTGATGCTTCACACTTGACTGAGACATCTAGTATGTATGCATAGTGCTGGTTATTGGATTCAGGAGCATCCTTCCATGTGACGCCTTACCGTGAGTGGTTCCACTCTTACCGCACTATATCTGGTTCAGTCAGACTTGGAGACGACAGATCTCTTGACATTGTGGGCATGGGTGATATTCAATTGCAGTTTTCCACTGGAAGTTCATTTTTGCTTAGGGATGTATGTCATGTACCTGCGCTTATGCGCAGTCTTATGTCTGCAGGACAGCTGGATGATGCAGGATTTCGTGTATGTTTTGGGGATTCTGCCTGGAAGATTACTCGTGGCAGACTTGTGCTTGCTAGAGGCACCAAGGTTGGCAGCCTCTATCCTCTTGTTGTATCTGGGTCCTCAGTTGACCATGTTTTGGCAGTGGGTTCTATCCCACATGTATCACTTTGGCATGCTCATTTAGGGCACATGTCTTTGAAGGGAATGAAAATGT
Organism: Lygodium microphyllum; assembly: GCF_053477565.2. Lineage (NCBI taxonomy): Eukaryota > Viridiplantae > Streptophyta > Polypodiopsida > Schizaeales > Lygodiaceae > Lygodium > Lygodium microphyllum. The sequence goes on along the minus strand of NC_141143.1, from coordinate 1,804,395 downwards.
TATCTGGTTTGCAGTATCTTCCGCCTTTGGATTATGCATATTTTGACTCGTGTGATCATTGTCTTTATGGTAAGCAGAATAGGTCTACGCATAAGAAATCGGGTAGGCCACGCATGAGTGAGCCCTTGGCATTGGTGCATTTCGATGTTTGTGGGCCTATGCCTTGCATGTCTATGGGTGGCGTGAAGTACTCTGTTACCTTCATTGATGATTTTTCTAGGAAAGTGTGGGCTTATCCCATAAAACAAAAGTCCGATGTCTTGGCAGTCTTTCAGCGTTGGCTTGCTCTTGTTGAGAACCAGACTGGGTATAGGCTGAAATGCCTTAGGACAGATAATGGGGGGGAAAATGTCTCGCATGCTTTTGAGCAGTTTTGTGATGACAAGGGTATTAAGCGTCAGTTGACCGCCCCTTACACCCCACCCCAGAATGGTTTGGCTGAGTGCATGAACAGGACTATTCAGGAGCATGTGCGCTCTATGCTTAGCCATGCAGGCCTACCCCAGAGTTTTTGGGCTGAGGCAGTTAGTACGGCAGTGTATGTCATAAACCGATCGCCTTCCAGTGGATTGGATTTCCAGGTTGCAGAGGAAGTTTGGGCTGGTAAGCCACCCTCTTATGCGCATCTCCGTGTCTTTGGATGTGAGGCATTATGCCATGTGCCCAAGGACAAGAGGAGTAAATTGGATCCAAAGAGCATTAAATGCATATTCCTTGGCTATGGTGAGTCAGGAGAGATGGGCTATTGCCTATGGGATCCGCAGGCGCAGAAAATAGTACGCAGCCATGATGTCGTCTTCCATGAAGACAAGATGCACAGGCAGCCTGAGAAGGTGGTTGAGATCCGCAGAGTGATCTTTCAGGAGGAGCCTAGAGCTCCAGCACAGCCAGTAGTACAGCCTGCAGCAGTTCCTCCACAGGGCCAGGGTGTTGGATAGGCAGTTAGACAAGCAACAGAGCCTGCGATGAGACAGTCTGCTAGAGACAGACGTCCACCTGACAGATTTCAGCCCTCTATGCATTATGTTTTGGTTACAGATGCAGGAGAGCATTTCACTTATGATGAGGCTATGCGCAGGGGTGACAGTCACTCTGGGAGAGGGCTATGCAGTCTGAGATAGACTCCCTGCATAAGAATGAGACTTGGGATTTGGTTGCCTTGCCTAAGGGCAAGAAGGCTTTGCCATGCAAGTGGGTGTACAAGCTGAAAAGTACCCCTGGACACCCCAAGCCGGCATACAAGGCTAGATTGGTAGCAAAGGGTTTTAAGCAGGAACATGGTGTGGACTTTGATGAGGTCTTCTCTCTTACGGTTAAGATGACCACCCTGCGCTTAGTCTTGGCTTTGGTTGCACAGCTTGACTTAGATCTATATCAGATGGATGTCAAGACGGCTTTTCTACATGGGGACTTGCATGATGAGATCTATATGGATCAGCCTAAGGGCTTTGCAGAACCTGGCAGGGAGCACCTAGTGTGCAAGTTGAAGAAGAGCTTGTATGGCTTGAAGCAGGCACCTAGGGAATGGTATCATAAGTTTGATGCCTTTATGCAGTCACAGGGCTACATCAGGAGTGCTATGGATCCGTGTCTTTACACGAAGAAAGCCCGTGATGGCAGTTTGCTTATCTTGGTACTCTATGTTGATGATATGCTGATAGCAGGGAAAGCTCGTGATGAGCTAGATGCTCTTAAATCTCAGCTGAAGAAGAGCTTTGAGATGAAGGATTTGGGACAGGCCTCACATATACTTGGGATGCGCATTAAGCGCGATAGGCATCAGGGGCTTTTGTATCTCTCACAGCGGGAGTACATTCATAAAGTCCTTGAGCGCTTCCGCATGCAGGACGTAAAGCCTATTGGCTGTCCATTACCTTCTTATGTGAAGGTATCACAGGCCGATTGTCTGCATACAGATGAGCAGAGGGCCGAGATGGCCAAGATCCCTTATGCTTCAGTCGTGGGCAGTTTGATGTATGCCATGATAGCCACTCGTCCAAATATTGCGCATGCAGTTGGTGTTGTGGCATGCTATATGGCTACACCTGGCAGCAGACATTGGGATGCCGTGAAGGGTATCATGAGGTACCTGAAGGGCACAGCAGATATGTGTATTTGCTATGGCAGCCAGGATACAGGGGTCGTGGGGTACACTGACTCCGATTATGCAGGACATGCAGATAGTAGGAAGTCCACTTCTGGCTATGTATTCACCTATGCTGGAGGGGCTGTCTCTTGGATGTCCAGGATTCAGAAGTGTACGGCTTTGTCTAGCACTGAGGCTGAGTATGTTGCAGCCACTGAGGCTTGCAAGGAGGCCATATGGCTAGGCCGTCTCGTTGCTAACCTTGGGATTGATGCTATACCTACACTGCATTCGGATTCTATGAGTGCCATTCAGTTGGTTAAGAATCCGGTCTTCCATGCGAAGACAAAACACATTGAGGTGAGGTATCACTTCATACGGTTTGAATAAAGGAAGGCCCGGTCACACATTGTGACTGTTGGAGTTCCCATTTCTTGTCTCTCTCTTTCTTGCTCTTGCTCTCCCGCCATAGCTTGCGTGCAAGCTTCGATCCTTCTCACCTTTCAGGGGCTGAATGTCTCCTCATAATCAAGACCATATTGTTGTGCATACCCTTTTGCCACAAGTCTTGCCTTGTATCTTTCCAATGTGCCATCTGATTTGCACTTCACTTTGTATACCCATTTGCAATCAATAGCCATTTTCGTTCAAGAAAATCAACCAAATCCCGAGTGTCATTTTAAACCAATTCTGAATATTCCTCATCCATTGCCTTACACCAATGATCATCCAAAATAGATTTAGAAAAATTTGTGGATTCCTTGAAGCTAGTGACTTTTGCCATATATGCATAGTGCCTCACTGTGTAACCACTGTATGTAAGCCCATCCATAGGCTTCCTGACTCTTTTTTATCTCCTCAACTGAGGTGCACTATGAGACTCTCCTCTCTCATGAGGAGGTATATATCTATGTCTCACACCATGAGTCACAATTGATGGAATACCAAACTCACTATCCAAGCTGTCAGTGCCAAGTGAATCATAACCACAAGTGAGTGGCCCCGTAGTAACATCTTTTGTATGTGTGGAGTACACAGTTGATTTTGGAGAGTGTTGAAGAAATGGAATGACAGGGAGCATTTTTGCTACCCTTCGTGCCTGAGCCTTGTCCATCTCTCTCTCTCATTTCTAATAGATGGTCCAAGGTACACGATTTGAACTTGAAATACAATTGGGCCTTACTTCTCGACCAACAAGAAGGAAATAGTTAGAACTAGGAGAATCAAGAGTAGCCTGACGAAGATAGCTCCAATGATGAGTATGAGGATTGTTGTTCCTTCAATAGAGTGAGAGCAAAAAGGAAATCGATATCCTAGAGTACGACATTGGGGGACAAGTAATCAAACAAATAAAAGTAAGCCCCAGACCACACAAGCAGAGCGCACTTAGAGATGGAGTCAAACGTGAGGACCACAATCAAACTTGGTTGGAGCACATAGGTGCAATAATCGATTACGAGCAAGCAGGCCTAGTCCAACCAAGTGACACACCAATGCTGTGAACAGACTCACCTTCTGAGCTACAACCACTAGGAGAGAGCCCCTCTTCTAGTGAAAATGGAGAGTTCGATTCCGAATTAGAAGTCAGCTCAGAAAGTGACCCTGCAATACCTCAGCCTCCCAAGACTAGATGCACTAAGGGGAAACTACCCATTCACCTATGACACTGACGATTAAGGGAGGAACGACAAATACTGAGCAAAGAAACATGGACAGAGGAACAGTGAAAACCACAAGACATACCAAAATGATTTGGAAGTTCAAAAAGGGAGATAGGGTGGTGATCTTGCTGGGAGTGAAATGACAAGGGCAAGCAAGAGAACCCATCGAGGGACTCGCCAAGGTCAAGGAGGTCAATTTAGCCAGGGAGGGGGAGACCCCATGACTTGTCTTTATAGCCGATGGCTTGGCTGAGCAAGATGAGGCAAGTCTCATTACTCTCTTGCGAGAGTATGTAGACATCCCTAGAAGAGCTCAAAGGGGTATACCCGAGTGTAGTGACTCACAACATATCCATGACACCTGACACAACACCGGTCAAATAGCGACCATATCCCATGAATCCAAAGCACGCTCACGCTATTAAGGAAGAAGTTGACAAATTGATGAGAGCAGGATTCATGTACAAAATTGAACACACGGACTGGGTCTCACCCATAGCCGTCATCCTAAAGAAAAATGGGAAGTTTCGAGTGTGCGTCAAATACAAGTAGGATATGTGGTGTCAAAGAATGGCATTGCCACGGATTCCTCCAAGATCAAGGTCATTGTCGATCTTCCACCCTCAGCTAATTACAAGGGTGTTCAGTGCTTCTTGGGACATACCAGGTACTCTCGATGGTTTGTGTTAAACTATGCATTGATTGCTAGACCTCTATACAAGCTATTGATTGTATTCGAATGGACCGCAGAATGCCAACATGCATATGAGGAACTAAAAAAGGCTCTAACCACCTCATAGATACTATAAGCCCTAGATTGGACACTCACGTTTCATGTGCACATCGATGCTTCAAAATTCATGGTAGGAGCGGTGTTGTGCCAACCTAGTGAACACAACCTATCAAGAATTGCGTGGTGGAGGGACTTGCTCAAGATGTTGCGCCAAACACACACAAAATGCACAAGGAGAAGCTCACTCAAGATACAATAAGAGAGATGGAGGCCAAAATGTTTTCTTACTAGTTTCTTCTTCTTCTTGCACACACTTTACAATGTACACAAAGTATAGATAAGATACAACATAAAGGAAAGTGGTCTACTAAGTCAAACAATGCATAACTGACTACACTAGTCGACTAGCGCTATAACTATGCCAGCTCTGTAAATGGGTGTAATAACCTGAATATAATAACTAATGAGTCAATGGCCATGTGAGAGTCATAATGATCACTGACGTGCTAAGTGTAAACGTGTGGACACATCTAACCAAGCGGTCTATCATTAATGTATGCATGTGTTGAGCTTGTCATCTCAACACTCTTCTCAAGCTCAACTGCATCTCTACAACTCCAAGTAAGCTTCGAAACTTTTGAAGCTTCTCTGTACCCAATGCCTTCGTGAAGATGTCAGCTATCTGATCCTGTGTGCCGACATACACCAAGTCAATCTCACCTGCTAGTACCTTCTCTCTCACAAAGTGGTAATATACCTCAATATGTTTTGTCCTGGCATGGAACACAGGGTTCCTAGCCTATTGTATACTGCTCATGTTGTCACAATAAATGACAACTGGACCTTCCACCTGCACATGTAAATCAGCCAATAACTTTTTCAGCCATACTACCTCACATGCTGCAACAACAGCACCTCTATACTTAGCCTCTGTACTCGACAAAGCAACTGTAGATTGCTTTTTGCTGCTCCAAGTAATTGTTGCACTACCAAGAGAGAACATGTATCCACTGGTAGATCTTCTATTAGACATACTACCAGCCCAATCTGCATCTATGTATCCAAACACCTGTACATCTGTACCTGCCTCATAGAAAAGTCCATAATGTAATGTGGACTTCACATATCTCAATATCCGTCTGACTGCATCCAAATGTGGCTTTCTAGGTACTTGCATAAACTGACTCACAAGACCAACAGCGTAGCTCAAATCTGGCCTTGTAATGGTCATGTAGATCAAACTCCCCACTATCCTCCTGAACATAGTAGGGTCATCTATCTCATCCCCAACATCAGCACTCAACTTTACATTCTACTCCAACGGGACTGAAAATGGTTTGCATGCTATCATACCATACTTGGACAACATATCCAAGCCATACTGTCTTTGGGACAGCCATATACCATCATCACATCTGATCACCTCAATGCCAAGGAAGTACCTTAGCTCACCTAAATCCTTCATCTCAAACTTCTTCTTCAAAAAGTCCTTGACTTCAGCAATCCCACTATCACTATCACCTATAATAATCAAGTCATCCACATAGATGACTATGATGACCAAACCTGCATCTCCCTTTCTCACATAAAGTGAGTGATCAACATCAGAAACATAAAAGCCAATATTGACAAAATACTCTCTGATCTTGTCAGACCATGCTTTAGGTGCTTGCTTGAGCCCATAGAGCGCCTTCTTCAATCTGCACATATACATGGGATGCTCTAAATCTTCATAACCTGCTGGCTAATCCATATACACTTCTTCTTGCAAATCACCATGCAAGAAAGCATTCTTCACATCCATTTGCTGCAACCTCCAACCTTTGGTTGCTGCCAAAGCAATCACACATCTGACAGTTGCCATCCTAGCAACTGGACTGAAGGTTTCTTCATAATCTATGTCATATGTCTGGACATAGCCTTTTGCAACCAGCCTAGCTTTGTACCTACTAATAGAACCATCTGCATTGTGCTTAATCTTATAAACCCACTTACATCCAATAGCTTTCTTGCCCTTTGGCAATGATACTAGATCTCAAGTCTTATTGGCCTCTAATGCAGCCATCTCCTCATCCATTGCTGCATCCCAATGAGTATGACCAATAGCATCCTCAAAACAAGTGGGCTCAACATCCTCAACTAGTTTCACCATATAAGCATAATGGTGAGTTGCATAATCTTCAAAACCAAGTCTTTTAATAGGGTATCTGACCCTGCTAGATCTGCATACCACCGGATCACTCAATGGAGCCTTTACATTAGCTCTCTGTACACTTGGTGTCCTGACAGAAGGAATACCAAGCTCATTATCCAAGCTCTCTGAGCCACTGGAGTCTCCATCAAGAACTGCATCAATGCCATCTGACATTTTATTCTTTCCTTTGTCTTTACCTGTAGTGCTACTAGATGCACCTGAAGATGTAGAGCTACTCCTTAGTCTCCCAGACCAAGGACTACCAAATAATGTCTCTGGTCCACTAAGAGTCCGTGATTCTTACTTTTCAGCCTGCACATGACTGTTATGATCCTCATCATCATCCAATGCATCACCACTAGATGCATACCAACTGCTCATTTCATCAAAGATGACATCCCTGCTCACTCTAAACTTACATGTGATAGGGTTATAATAGCGATACCCTTTCTGCTCTAAAGATTATCCAATAAAGACACTTTTTCTACCTTTGGATTAAGCTTCTTCCGTAGCTCGTCTCGCACATGAACATATGCAACACAGCCAAATACTTTCAAGTGTGAGACATCAAGCTTCTTACCTATAAAACATTCTTCGGGGGTCATACCATGAACTGCAGCTGTGGGAGTTCTGTTCATAATATAAACAGCAGTATGAACAGCCTCAGACAAAAAATGCTTAGGCATATTCTTTTCAGCCATCAAGGTGCGTGCAACTTCTACAATATGCCTGTTTTTCCTTTCTGCAACCCCATTTTGTTGTGGGGTATACCTACATGTGAACTGTCTCTTTATCCCATGATACCTCAGAAAATCACTAAACTCATTCGAGAGGTACTCTCCCCCTCCATCTAACCTCAAGCACTTTACTTTCAAGCATGTTTCTCTTTCAACTGCAGCCTTGAAAGTTCTAAAGTGCTCAAGTGCTTCACTCTTTTCATTTATAAAATATACCCACAGCTTTCTAGAACAATCATCAATGAATGTGACAAAGTATGAACTGCCTCCAAGAGATACATTTTGTGTAGGCCCCCAAATATCTGTATGCATAACATCAAGGATATTTCTGCTTACATCTCTGTCATGTGAAAAGGGTTGTCTTGCCTACTTACCAAACTAACATGCTTCGCATACCTTATGAAATTCTGCAATTCTAAATGTAGGCAAACCTGTAACCAAACCTTTGGACTGCTTTCAGCCTTTGTACATTTGCATGTCCAATGCGTTTGTGCCAAATTTTAATATTTGTAACAAAACCTTTTCCTTTAGCATACATAGCAGCATTCATAGTAGGAATTCCAGCATCCAGAGTGAACATACGTCCAACTCTACTTCCCTTTGCAACCAACTTGCACTTGTCATTGAAGTCTTCTACAAACCAGCCCTTTGCATTAAATCTGACTTGCAGCCCTTGTTCTACCATCTAACTGACTAACACTAAGTTCTTTGTAATAGATGGCACATGTAATACATCTCAAAGACTCTTTGTCTTACCATCATGCAAGGACAAGGAAACTTTTCCAATGTGTGAGATTGGGTGGCATGAATCATCACCCGTCTACACATAACCTGTATTTTGCAAATCCTGCATCTCTCCAAACCATTCTGCATGGCTGGTCATATGATTGGATGCACCTGAATCAACATACCAAATATCATCATGTGTTCCCTTTCCTATAATAGCATTCAGCATATGATGCATAACAAACAGACATTCATTTTTGTCTTCATTCTGTTGTGAAGACGATGCATAGTTTCCTTGCTGCAACTTACCACTGCGAATATCATCTTTCTTAGCATAACATTGGGCTGCAATATGACATGTTTTGCCACAGTAGCGACACACAATACCAGAGTTGTTAGAACCTCTGTTCTGTTGTCCACCTCTTCCTCTAAAGCTCCCCCTGCCTCTAAAGTGACCTCCTGAAACCTGCATATGGCCAAATTGCTGATTCAATCTGTTTTGCTAGTTATCACTACCATGTCCTGTACCACAGCCTCTTGAAGAGAACCTGCCATGTTCCCTTCCTGAACTGGAGTAGAAAGCTTGGACTTCTTCACCACTTTTTTCAGATGTCTCACTCTGCATGCTGATCTCTTCAATGATCATAAGGGAGACCAACTCATTGAAATCTAGAAATGGCTTTCTGACATATACGAAAGTTACAAAAGACTTCCAAGCCTTTTCATTGTTAAGTCCACCCAAGGTAGACAACACCAAATCATCATCATTGGGCATTGCATCAATCGCTGCCAAGGCATCTACAATGCTCCTTTCCTTCAATGCATACTCGTTGATAGACATCTTCCCTTTCTTCAATGTATTCAACTCTTGCTTGAGTTGAGTCTTTCGTGCCTTTGTATTTATGGAAAACATACTTTCAAGTATGGTCCAAGCTGCATATGAATTCTCTGCATTTCTAATATGTCCCAACATATTATTGTCAATTACTGCAGACATCCAATACATGACCTTTTTGTCTTTTGCATTCCATTCCTTCCATGTCTTTGTCTCTTATGCAGTTGGAGGATCACTCACCTCCGGCTCCTTTTCTTCACCTGAAACAAACTCCTAGAGGCCTTTTCCAATAAGGAAGTTCGTGACACGGAACTTCCATGAAGGGTAGTTGTTCTTGTCAAGCTTCTCAATGATGGGGTTTCCACTGTTCTCTGCCATTATCACAAAACTAATACCAAACAGCAAGCAAATCTTCTACAATCTTTCACAACACGTGCACAGCACTATACCAAGCAACCTTTTTCACTAATTGCTCAATAGCACATGTAATCTGCAACCTGTTTGCAGATAAACCTTATGTTTGCTTCCTGTAAACTCCTCAAAAATTATAGATTTGCACTCTGTAACCTGCGCACCCACTTTTAGTCAATACAACCGAAATCACAGTGTACCCTGAAACTGCTGTTCGCAACCTTGCGGCTCTAAAACGGGCCCTGAAATGACCTCAGATGGCCAAAATAGCAGTGGGAAACCCCTAAAGGACTAATCTGCAGAATACACAGCGCTCTTCACACACACCAAATCTCACTGCAATCTAAGATTTTTGCTCTGCCCTGCTTTTGGTGCCTCCACAGGCACTGCCCAAGAGAAAGAGTGGAAGAATGGGAGAGCTTCTTACCCGTGGCTTGCTTTCTCGAACCTTGCTTCTTCTCCTTCACTTTAGCCTTCGAAATCAACCTCTCTCACTGGTGCGGCTCTGATACCATGTCAAGAATCATGTGGTGGGGGGACTTGCTCAAGATGCTGCGCAGAACACACACAGAATGCACAAGGAGAAGCTCACTCAAGAGACAAGAAGAGAGATGGAGGCCAAAACGTTTTCTTGCTAGTTTCTTCTTCTTCTTGCACACACTTTACAATGTACACAAAGTATAGATAAGATACAACATAAAGGAAAGTGGCCTACTAAGTCAAACAATGCATAACCCACTACACTAGTCGACTAGCGCTATAACTATGCCAGCTGTAAATAGGTGTAACAACCTGAATATAATAAGTAATGAGTCAGTGGCCATGTGAGAGTCATAATGATCACCGACGTGCTAAGTGTAGACATGTGGACCAATCTAACTAGGCGGTCCATCATTAATGTCCGCATGTGTTGAGCTTGTCATCTCAACACAACCTAGATTACCTAGTGAGCTTTGCTAGTAGAAAACTCACTAAAACCGAAATGAATTACTCCACAATGGAGAGAGAGGGCTTGGCAAGTATTTGCTGTAAAGAAATTCCAAAATTATCTATTGGCTACTCCTTTTACTTTCTTTGTTGACCATCAAGCCTTGTTGTATCTTGTTAACAAACCATGAGCTATAGGACACATTGCCAGATGGCTTCTTTTGCTTTTGGAATTTGACTTCTCTGTGGTAGTGCGTAAAGGAAAGCAACACTACATTACTAACCATCTATCTCATATCCCCACAAGAGAAGTGGCTATCCAAGGCATTGTGGATGAACTGCCAAATGCACACCTATTCTGCTTATCTAGCGAAAAAGATTTGATTAGAGCTGACATGACACCATATTGGGCTGATGACATAGTTCAAGTGCTTGAGCACGGACTTTCAGAGCGACTGATAGATAAAGCCTGACTTAGGCGGCTCATTCTAAAGATCCAACCATTCCAGTTAATAACAGGCCAACTTTACTGGCTGCTAGAACAAGACGAGTTACTGTGCAGATGCATGTGTGAACATGAAATGCATGGCATGCTAATAGAGGCACATGGTAGAATCGCCGGAGGATATTTCAGCGGAGAAGCGATAGCTCACAAAGTACTACAATCCTAGTTGTGGTAGCCTACCCTTTTCTGAGATGCTTGAGAGAGGAATTTAGGTGACGGGAAGTGCTTAAAAATAGCTAAAAATTATGAATATCAAGGGAAAAATATTCAATGTCAAAGGCGCCGGCTCGATCTAGGACGATTTTAAGCGTCAAAGTGCTTTAAAGGCGCCCGAGCGACACTTGTTGATTTTTCATAATTTTTCAGACAGTCGTGCGGGTTGACACGAGCTACTGGCCAATGCGGGATGCTAAGCCAGACGCCCAAGATTTTTCAGAGCTCGATTCCGAGTCCGGACGGGGAAATTGCCACAAAGTGGGCAAGATTTGAAAAGGTGGACCAAAGTTTGGCCAAAGTGGGCATGACCTTTGGGAGCCCAAGAAATTTAAATGTCACATGAAAAGTTTGATGCAAGAGATGAAAAAAACGTGGAGAGAGGAGGTGCCAGGATGCGCCCGAAAAATGCGCCTCCTCCTCCTTCATCATGGCATGGAGGTTGCATACAACCTATCAGGCAGATCATTGGCCCTCATTTCCCTCTGTATGCTGGTCATTTCACTACCCTTCGCCCGTCAAATGATGCTCTCTTTGAAGATCTCTGATTTCAGTCTTTCTCTCTCCTCCCTCTCTCTCTTCTAAAGGCAAGTTCATGTGGGGAGAAGAAGGAAGAAGAAAGAATGATGGAGGCTTGTCCGGCATGGATCGGATTGCTCCACAGGCTGGAAATGGTGATTGGTGATTGCGCTGGACATGAAGTGTTGCTGATTTCCAAATTTGCAGCCATGGACATGAAACCCGAAACACTCAAATAAGCGGTAATTTAAAATTTTCAAAGGAAATTTGAGATTCTATAGCTTTTAATTGATGAAATGTTGTTCATGTGGGTTAAAAATTGTTCATGTTGCTGTTTTCCATGAGTTCTTGCTGGTCATAATCAGAAAATCAGAAAAAATATACATCTTGTGGTTCAAAATAATACATTAAAACACGAAAAACATGAAAAATCAAGGGCAAATGATGGTTTTTGGCATAAAAATGGGGAAGTAAATAGGAACATCAACTAAACATTCACTTTTCTGCAAGAAGGAACTAAGGGCCACAGCCCCTAATCTGTTCTTAATTTTTAGTAATTAAATAATGCAGGAAAATAAAGGAAAATACAAGAAAAGGGTGGAAAAACCCTAAAAAATAGGGAAAAAATACATTTTGGGTTTCGAAAAATAAGGATAAATAAGAATAATGGTTGTGAATGTTTGTGGGGACTGAAGCATGAGGATTTGCCTCAGTTCAACCCCACCTTCTTGTGCTAGCGTGGGTTTTCCCGCTTTTTATACATAAAATGATGGTAAAATACCCTATAAACTTATCCAACGATGCACTATTTAAACGGGGAAGGGTAGAGGAGTTGAAATATGTCTAAATGCCATGTGAGATGATGGAAAGTTGCTAATTTCTATGCATAGCATTTAGGACGGATGATAATTAAAATTAAGAGCTTAGTAGCACGAGGATCACCTCGGTGCTAGGCCCATGCAACGAAGCACGAACGGTAGTTGGAAACCATTAAAAGAATGTTTTTGCACTTGTGCACGATACTGTTTTGCTAAATGTTTGAGCACTAGGCATCCACCAAATGCATAGAGCATGAAAAGAATTTAGAAAAAATATCAGTGATCAGCTCCTGGACATGCATTGCAATTGGTTTATTAGGACATGACCTATGTTGAGAGGCAGTGAGGTACCCATGTTGTAGGCTAGTCGTGGGGTCTAGGGGAAAGAGAAGTAAGGACAATGGTACATTCCTGGACACGCTTATTTGGTACCTTGAGCGACTTTTGTGCGAAATGTTTATTTGTTGAGCGACGCATCGAGGGGCCAATCCCCAAGGTGTAGGAGAGTCGCAGAGGGTTGACGGCATTCAGCCGTAGGAGGAACCCCATGTGTATGTGATTCGAGCCGTTTGGCTATGTAAAAGGGACTCCCTCTGAGGAGTAATATTGGGTTAGGATCAGTTGGACTACAACGTATTACAAACGCCATGTTTAGGAAGGCAGAGATTTCGATAGACGCTCCTGGCCGTGAGGCCGAGGGGTTGTCTTGTGCGTAGTGACGAGGCCCGGCTAGTGCATGAGCCAGTGCCGGCCCATTTTTAGGTCCATCAGTGGTGCGTCTGCCGGGAGCCGCTTAAAAGTGGCGGTCCTCGAATCTTAGTTGTCTAGGGACCAACTAGCAATTTATGCCAAAGGATACAGAGATTGATCCGTTATTTATTGATAAGCATCCTCTAGCAGAAATCCAAAAGCAAGAAAGAGACGAAAGAGCTAGGCGACGTGCTGAAATTTTTAGGAGATATTCCCCTAAGCGTAGCGGTGCTAAACCCTTACGAGGGAGTGGATCTAGTGGTTTTGGGACCACAAGCAGTAAGTTAGGAGAAGGTGGAAGCTCTAGTGCTCCCCTTCCTTCTATAAGCCAGTCCACGTCAAGTACGGGAGGTGTAACCCCACCGTCCCCTATTCCTAGTGCAAATCCAATCCTTGTCATGGCGCAGCCTATTGCAATTCCAGCAGGAACGACGGATTTGCCGGCTCTAGGTTACCCGCTACCCATTTTTAATGAGTTAGTTGAGGAAGATGCGGAACTCCACATTAGGGAGTTTCAAAAGCTGATATTTAATTGCCGCATCCAAGAAGAAGGACATTTAATGATGTTCTTCAATATGACTCTCAAAGGAAGAGCCGCTATATGGTATCATGGTTTAGAAGCCAAAACCATATTGAACATTGATGCATTTTATGGAGCTTTTCGAAGGTAGTTTTCCCCTAAAAGGGGTGGGCAATATTGGTTGCGTGTACTCAACGTGACTCGCCAAGAACCACACGAGGATATTCGTGCTTATGCGAAGAAGATAAAAGAGGTTTTCCGTAAGTTGGACACCTCTATTCCTATCCCCGCAGCTACCCAATTGCAATATTTCCTACATGGTTTGGACTTTAATATCCAATTGCAGTTGAGTAGTGTTCCCTTGGGGGATATAGATACTGCCATTACACAAGCACAAGAGGTGGAATCCCGACTACAAGCGGCCTATGCTTCTCGAGGCAATTCGAATATGGGTTTAGTGTTGGGAAATAATGTGGAAATGGCCAATGGTAGTAGTGGTCAAGGGATAGCGATGGCTAACCCTAATGGGAGAGGGAACATGATACAGAATGTGCCTTTATTACCAGCTCCCCTTAGCATGTCGATGCCTACGGGCAGTCAAATGGCTCCAAATGGTGGAGGCCAGGCGGTCAATTCTAACACCATGCCTGTGGCTCAACAACCTGTGCCTAATCGAATTGTTAGGGCGATGGAACGACATGGTAATGACCAAGGCTATGAGTCGAGTGCTTCCAATGTTCTTGGCGAGGTTAATGACATGATGAAGCATTATATTGACATGATTACAGAGCAGTATCGACAAATAGCCGTTGATGTCAACTTCCTTAAAAAACAACAAAACTTGATAGGAAGTAGATACCTAGAGGAGGGCGCACCTTCGAGGTTTAGTTGCAAATGGTGTGGTGGGCATTTACTATCCAAGAAATTGCCCAAATGTTAAGTGCGACATCTGTGGGAAATCCGGCCATTTAGCAGCTACTTGCTGGAGTAAGATCGGTTTCCTCCAGCGAGGAAGTTGGCAACCAGGGCCTGTTAATCATCGCGTGCAAGGAAATGATTCCCAGCGAGAAGACGGGCCTAAACAAATACTTCAACGACCAAAGACTACAGTGGAGGAGCTACCTAGTGGTAGTGGGGTTAGTTTGATTGAGGCTGTACGCCTTAACGATGCTAAAACCTCTAATCTGCGAGCTGTCCTTACAAGAGGTCAAAAGGGTAGAGAAGCTGACAAGGATAAGCCTGTCGACAGAAACCCTAAACAAGGCGACAAAGGAACGCAAGTTTTGGATCCTGCCATGGAAGGGGGACCTTTGAAGCCCGTAGAAAGTAAAGCCGATAAGGAACCACCAAAGAAGAAGGTGAAAGTTAAGAGAGAGGCAATAAAGCCAGTTCAGTGACCTAAAGAGCGGATGGTTTGGCGTGAAAAGCGAGCTCTATCAAACTATCATGAATTCGATTTAGCGAGCTCTCTTTGCGAAGTCAAGCCGGATGTGAATTTTTTACAGCTTATTAAGCTTTCCCCAAGAGTACGCAAGGAATTTAGAAAGATCCTACGTACCGGGTATATCGTAGAACCTTTGGGTATTGCGCGAGTTGGTGATGACTGGTTCGAGCATGCTGAGAAGCATTGCCCAAGGGTTGCGGCCTATGTCGATGGGATATTAGTAGATTATGCCATTGTCGACACGGGATCATCGGTCAACATTATGAGTTCTGAGCTGATGGAAAGGTTGGGTCTTGCAATTCAGAAAGATACCTCCACAATTCTCAGAATGGCAGATGATAGTTTGAGACAGCCAGAAGGTTGCATTACTAAGGTCCATGTCACTGTTGCAAATGTAGAATGCCTGTTGGACTTTAGGGTGATTCGTTTTGCAGGGCGTCCAAGTTACCAAGTATTACTCGGACGACCTTGGATCTTGCAAGCGGACTGCCAAGTGGATATACCCGCTTGTCGATTAATATTTGGCAGAGGTGCCCAGCGTGTGGTGATTGATGCTTATCCTGAGTCCCCGCAGAGTGAGAGAGCCCCTCTATCTTCCACAGAATTGGAGACATTAGAAGATTTATCTGCCAGTGAGACATCATCAAGTGATGAGTCCAAAGAGGGATCCACCACAGAAGACATCTATCAAATCACTTTGAATGAGCCGATAGAGGGCCAAGAGCGTATAAGAGATGCAGATGTAAAAATAATCAAATCCGTTTATGTGTAGATTTTAGGGAGCTGAATAAGCAGACAGTTAAGGACTACTACCCGTTGCCATTTATTGACCAGATTTTGGATCAATTAGCAGGTAGGGAGATATATTCGTTTATGGATTGCTTTGCAAGATACAACCAAATGGCAATTGCAGAAGAGGATAAGTTGAAAACAACTTTTATTACTGTATTTGGTACTTTTGCGTACCATGTGATGGCCTTTGGTTTATGCAATGCGCTTGGTTCGTGGCAACGAACAGTAGATAAGACATTCGGTGACATATCCCCTGAAGAGTTGAAGGTGTTTATTGATGACTTAGGGGCCGCCACCGTGAGAGGAAGGCAGTTGCTCATTTTAAGAAAATGCTTTGAGCGCTGTAGACAATTTTGCATCGCCCTAAACCCACGGAAGTGTGTTTTTGGAGTACTTTATGGGCTATTGCTGGGTCATGTGGTCAGTTCGGTAGGAATTGCGACAGACCCCGAGAAGGTCAAAGTTATAGTTCCCATGGGTCCACCACGCACTCCGAAGGAAGTTCATAGCTTTCTGTCTTTGGTTGGTTACTACCATAGATTCATCAACGCCTTAGCAGAAAGAACGTTGCCACTTACAAATTTATTGTCCTTCAGCTGCTCGTTTGTATGGGGTGACCCTTGTAAGGTAGCATTCGAGGATGTGAAACAAGAGCTAGCAAGAGCGCCCATCTTAAAAGCACCTAAAAGAGGTGAGGTGTTTTATATATTTTCAGCAGCCACGATGTATAGTATCAGCTGTTGTTTAGCCCAATTTTGGGAAGAGAAGTGGTACCACCCGATTGCTTTTGCCAGCCGGAAGCTGGGGGTATCCGAAATCAACTATACTTACATGGAGAAATTGTGTCTAGCGATGGTCTTTGGGACCAAGAAATTCAGGCATTACATTCTCTATGAGAAAGTCGTGCTTTATACGAAGGCGGAGGGACTTCGACTATTGATGAATAAGCTACAGTCGCCTGATCGTCTAGCAAAGTGGTTGATCACTTTGCAGGAATTTGATTATGAAATCAAGAGTAAGCCACCAAGGTTGCAAGGCATCGTGGAATGTCTTGTGGACTTTGGGGAGCCGAAAGAATCTGTGGCTGAAGGTAGTGACATGGAGTTGTTATTTAAAATAGATACAGCATCTATCCCCTCCTGGTATGCTGTAATAACGCATTATTTATCAACGGGAGAGGCGGGATCCGAATTATCTAAGGCTGAGAAAAGGAAAATTAAGCAGCAAGCGTTAAAGTTTGCCTTGATCGCAGGTACATTATATCGGCAAGGGGTTGATGACATCTATCGCCGGTGTGTGATGCCTGACGAGGTGCCATTCATTTTGGAAGAGTGCCATGATTCTGCTTGCGGTGGCCATTTTGCTGGACGGCTTACAGCACAAAAGGCTTTAAGAGCAGGTTATTGGTGGCCTGCCATCTTCCAGGATGCGTTTGCGTATGTTAAGCGATGCGATATTTGCCAACGCCATGATAGTCGAGAGAATAGAAAACGACCACTCAACCCTATTATGGCGATACTTCCATTTGAGAAGTGGGGAATAGACTTTGTGGGTCCTATTACTCCGTCGTCGACTACGCAAAAGAGGTACATCATTGTCGCAACTGACTACTTCATAAAGTGGTCAGAAGCACGTGCAACAAGGAAAGATGATGCTAAAGAAACTGCTAGTTTCCTTTTAGAGCAGATAATATGCCGGTTTGGTTCGCCAAAAGAATTAGTGTCGGACCGCGGAACCCATTTCCTAAATAAGGTGATTAAAGGTTTGACAGAGATGTGGCAAATCAAGCATAACAAGACAACCCCATATAATCCGCAAGCCAATGGGCAAGTTGAAAGCACCAACAAGCAGCTTGTGGGCATCCTGTCCAAAATTGTGTCGGAAAAGAAACGGGATTGGGATAAAAAGTTATACGTGGCAGTGTGGGCCTATAATACGACTTTCAAACGAGCCACTGGCCATACCCCATTCAAGTTAGTATATGGGGAGGAGTGTGTCTTGCCTTTAGAGATTGAGCTACCGACCATTCGGTTTGCCATCAATCATTCTTTGAGCGATGAAGACGCACTTTTTGAGCGCTTGACGACACTGGCATATTTAGATGAGCTTAAGTTGCAGAGCTTATTGCACCAAGAAGTGGCGAAGCGCCGGATGAAGCAGCTACATGACCTCAAAGCCAAGAAATACACCTTCAAGAAAGGACAGCTTGTTCTGTATTATGACGCACGACGTGAATTATTTCCAGGCAAGCTAGAGCCCAAATGGGATGGGCCCTATAGGATCGTTAGAATAGGAAAGAATAAATCCACAGTTTTGTTAGCTGACCTTGAGGGGATAGAATTTAAAAATAAGGTTAATCTTAATAAGATTAAACCTTATTATTTCTGATTGCACTAATGCTATGACTGCCTTGCAGGTCTAGGCGAGATCGATCAAACATCTGCAAGGAAATCGTGATAGAGGTTGATGGGTCGTCTGATCCCTTATTTAGAACACCCATATTTAGAACAGAGGTATCATCAAGGAAAGATCATTTGGTGGAGCAAAGGACACAAGGTGATTGAGCAAGAAGGCGGGACATTTATTTGGGAGATCAAGGTCTTCTGCCATCACTGCCTACAAATTTTGACGAGCATCCCTGTTGAATTCAATGACAATGGAGGGATGGAGCCTACAGTCCACCCATTGAATATGCTGAATTTCGATTACCATAATTACGAGTAGAGTTCCGGATGGCGGGATATGTAAACCCTTTATGGACGTACACCTTGTACTTTGATGGGGCGTCCAGGGGTCCATGCAAAAAAGGTAGTGTAGGAGTTGTCATCCGAGACCCCCGACGACGCATTGTCATGAAGTTAGCTGCTTATCTCAGGGTGAATTTTACCAATAATATGGCAGAATACAAAGCCCTGATTATGGGTTTGAATATTGCAAAGAAGGGTGGTATCCGCCAGTTGTTGGTGAAAGGGGACTCTCAGTTGGTTTTAAATCAACTCAATGGGACATACATGGTACGGAATCCCATCCTTTGTATGTACCATCATACTGCCATAGCCCTGCTAGACGAATTTGATAGAGTGTCTTTTCAGCTGATTCCACGGAATTGGAATCAGTTTGCCGATTCTTTGGCTAATTTTGCGTATGAAGAAGACCTCTTCTTTAATTGTGGCCCTTGTCCCGATATATCTATTGATGGTGAGACAGGACCTGGTCGTTTGTGGGGTATGCTTTCTGAACATGCCCTCTTTGGCAAACGCTGGTTAATTTGGGTGATGCAGAGGGTAAGCGAGACTTATCTGCCTTTATTATCTTGGACCCATAGACTGATTAGACGACATGTGATGCGAACACATCTTGCAATATACGCAGGAGGGATAGGTCATAATCTAATGCACCTAGTTTAGGGCTACGAGCCTTTGTTCCCCTGGGAATAGTATGCTTTGATGTCTATCATGGTTGTTTCCAGGAGGATGTTATGCGTAGTATTGTTTGATTTCATTAGGCCAAGAGGGCCGATTCAGTTTTGTAGTGAAGTGTTTCATTTCATTAGGCCAAGAGGGCCATTTCCCTGCCTAGTGCGGGTGTGTTTAATCGGGTTTTTGTTTTAAGTGTTGTGCTGGACAGGTTTAGTGGAATTTGGTGGAGCCTGGAGGAGCCTTTGCTGCGATGGAAGGTTCTTGTGGCCAATCCAGGTGATATCTCTCTTACGAGTACCTTTCTTTCCTGTTATATGTGTATTTGTACTTGTCGAGGGGATACATTTTTGTTGGGGACCGGAAACCAAGGCATGAAGTCCCAAGTTGAGGTTGAGTATGTTTGAGGGAGGTCGGAGTAGTCATTGCCTCCTGCAAAGACATTGTTGGACATTGAAAGACCTGTTTTAGAAGGAAGTCCTAGTGGCCCTGGCCTGCTAGCCTGCTAGGCAGCCATTCTAGGAGTTCTTGTTAGTAGTGAGGCAGTTAGAGAAGCCTGCCAGAAGATAATAAAGATGATTCCCAGAAACTTTGTACATCCTAAAAGATGAATATAAATACGAAGGTGTGTAAAAAGGGGTTCTAACCCCTAGCAAAGAAAAGAAAAGAAATGAAAATATATAAGCAGTTGATCATTGCCTTGCGAAGGCCTGGTAGGTTTCTGGGGACGAATCAGATCCGAGGCCGATACCTTGTCTTCCTAGGGGTGGCTTCTTGCCAAATATAATACCAAAACAAGGAAGGTTGGAGCGAAAATAAAAGTGAGCATTAGAAAAGGATTAAGTGTCGCCTTACGAGGACTTGGTAGGTTCTTGGGTGCCGAGACAGGTCCTGAGGCCGATGCCCTATTCTCCTTGGGTCACTACGCTCAGCTCCCTCCTTTTTACATGCCCAAGTATGTTCATCCAATAAAAACCCTAAAAGAAGAAATGTACTAAAAGCAAATACTCTTTGATCAAGCTATAGGAGTCCTCGCCTTGTAGGAGCGCCTAGTTGTGTTGTCTTTAGTTGGTAAGTAGTTCAGACTACCATTTAGGGCAACCTCTTTGACAAGGTTTTTTAGTTTGGCTGTGTTGGAGCAGCTGGTCAGTGACTCACTTCGGATCTTTTATTAGATGATGCTAGGCCTACTCCTTGTGGATGTCATGCCTTGGTTCTGTCCAGGGGTAGGGGGAGCATTGTGCTGAGGTTTATTATACATTCGTTTTGTATCAATTTGATGCTTCTTTGGTTGTTTATGTGCACATATGTTCGTGGATTCGACGGGCTGAGTCGCCCTATCCCATGGTCGCCAATGAGAGCGGAATTTAGGTGACGGGAAGTGCTTAAAAATAACTAAAAATTATGAATATCAAGGGAAAAATATTCAATGTCAAAGGCGGCGGCTCGATCTAGGACGATTTTAAGCGTCAAAGTGCTTTAAAGGCGCCCGAGCGACACTTTTTGATTTTTCATAATTTTTCAGACAGTCGTGCGGGTTGACACGAGCTACTGGCCAATGCGGGATGCTAAGCCGGACGCCCAAGATTTTTCAAAGCTCGATTCCGAGTCCGGACGGGGAAATTGCCACAAAGTGGGCAAGATTTGAAAAGGTGGACCAAAGTTTGGTCAAAGTGGGCATGACCTTTGGGAGCCCAAGAAATTTAAATGTCACATGAAAAGTTTGATGCAAGAGATGAAAAGAACGTGGAGAGAGCAGGTGCCAGGATGCGCCCGAAAAATGCGCCTCCTCCTCCTTCATCATGGCATGGAGGTTGCATACAACCTATCAGGCAGATCATTGGCCCTCATTTCCCTCTGTATGCTGGTCATTTCGCTGCCCTTCGCCCGCCAAATGATGCTCTCTTTGAAGATCTCTGATTTCAGTCTTTCTCTCTCCTCCCTCTCTCTCTTCTAAAGGCAAGTTCATGTGGAGAGAAGAAGGAAGAAGAAAGAATGATGGAGGCTTGTCCGGCATGGATCGGATTGCTCCACGGACTGGAAATGGTGATTGGTGATTGCACTGGACATGAAGTGCTGCTGATTTCCAAATTTGCAGCCATGGACATGAAACCCGAAACACACAAATAAGTGGTAATTTAAAATTTTCAAAGGAAATTTGAGATTCTATAGCTTTTGATTGATGAAATGTTGTTCATGTGGGTTAAAAATTGTTCATGTTGCTGTTTTCCATGAGTTCTTGCTGGTCATAATCAGAAAATCAGAAAAAATATACATCTTGTGGTTCAAAATAATACATTAAAACACGAAAAACATGAAAAATCAAGGGCAAATGATGGTTTTTGGCATAAAAATGGGGAAGTAAATAGGAACATCAACTAAACTTTCACTTTTCTGCAAGAAGGAACTAAGGGCCACAGCCCCTAATCTGTTCTTAATTTTTAGTAATTAAATAATGCAGGAAAATAAAGGAAAATACAAGAAAAGGGTGGAAAAACCCTAAAAAATAGGGAAAAAATACATTTTGGGTTTCGAAAAATAAGGATAAATAAGAATAATGGTTGTGAATGTTTGTGGGGACTGAAGCATGAGGATTTTCCTCAGTTCAACCCCACCTTCTTGTGCTAGCGTGGGTTTTCCCGCTTTTTATACATAAAATGATGGTAAAATACCCTATAAACTTATCCAACGATGCACTATTTAAACGGGGAAGGGTAGAGGAGTTGAAATATGTCTAAATGCCATGTGAGATGATGGAAAGTTGCTAATTTCTATGCATAGCATTTAGGACGGATGATAATTAAAATTAAGAGCTTAGTAGCACGAGGATCACCTCGGTGCTAGGCCCATGCAACGAAGCACGAACGGTAGTTGGAAACCATTAAAAGAATGTTTTTGCACTTGTGCACGATACTGTTTTGCTAAATTTTTGAGCACTAGGCATCCACCAAATGCATAGAGCATGAAAAGAATTTAGAAAAAATATCAGTGATCAGCTCCTGGACATGCATTGCAATTGGTTTATTAGGACATGACCTACGTTGAGAGGCAGTGAGGTACCCATGTTGTAGGCTAGTCGTGGGGTCTAGGGGAAAGAGAAGTAAGGACAATGGTACATTCCTGGACACGCTTATTTGGTACCTTGAGCAACTTTTGTGCGAAATGTTTATTTGTTGAGCGACGCATCAAGGGGCCAATCCCCAAGGTGTAGGAGAGTCGCAGAGGGTTGACGGCATTCAGCCGTAGGAGGAACCCCATGTGTATGTGATTCGAGCCGTTTGGCTATGTAAAAGGGACTCCCTCTGAGGAGTAATATTGGGTTAGGATCAGTTGGACTTCAACGTATTACAAACGCAATGTTTAGGAAGGCAGAGATTTCGATAGACACTCCTGGCCGTGAGGCCGAGGGGTTGTCTTCTGCGTAGTGATGAGGCCCGGCTAGTGCATGAGCCAGTGCTGGCCCGTTTTTAGGTCCATCAATGCTACACGCTTCGTAAAACACTGTGACGAGTGCCAAAGGACCAAAGTCCCAATTTGTAAGGATCGTATGGAGCTAACACCAAGTATCGCATGACAACCCTTTGAGAAATAGGGGATTGACTTCATCGACCCATTAGTCCTACAGCATAGTATTCACAAGTCAAATACATTATTTTGGCCTACCGATGATTTGATAAGGTGGGCAGAAGCGAGAGCTACAAGAAAGAATGACACTCGGACCACCACTAAGTTCCTATGGGAGCAAGTGATCTCGCAATTCCACTGCCCCATTGAACTAGTTAGCGACCAAGGCACCCACTTCATCAACGAAGTGATAGCGCACCTCTTGTCCTCCTTCCTAATCATCCTTTGGAAATCCTCGCCTTATTACCCACACGCAAACAGTCAATTCGAATCAACAAATAAAATCTTGATAAACGTCCTGACTAAGATTGCCTCTACTTCACACTCAGTGATTGGGATAAAAAACTGATGGCGGTCTCATGGGCCTATCACATGGCTTACAAGACAACTGTAGGACAAACCCCCTTTAGAATGACTAATGGCACAGAGGCAATCCTCCTTTTATAATTCTTCATGCCAAGCCTCAAGATCATCCTTCAAGAAAGATGGGATAGAAAGGAGACATGGATTGACCGCTTGATTGAACTCGAATGCTTAACGGAAACCCTGCTTCTAAGCACCCATGCATTCATATGCAAGAAGGCAAGATACAAAAGCTAGTTTGACAAGCATGTCAGACACCACAACTTCGAACAAGGTGACTTAGTACTACTATACTCAGTCAAAGGACATAAGAAAAAGCTAAAGTTTTGGGGGCTAGGACCTTTTAAGGTTCAGACCATCAATCGAACTAGCAATGTAGAACTCGAAACCATAGAGGGTGAAGGCATAGGCTTCTTCAATGGCAGCTGCATAAAGAAGTACTTCCCTCCTACACACCCATTGTATGAGCCCCCGATGCCAACACTCCCTATCCACATACGAGTAGCCACTATCACTCAAATGGACAATGAGGATGAGGAAGCAATACCATCAGCCTACCTCAACATGACGGTCACTACTAGGAATACATACACCATCAATGCATTGATTGATGAGGGAGTTAATAATATCTTAACCTATAACCATTGGACCCAAATTGGCAAACCACCATTGCAGCCTACTAATGCTAGCCTCACCCCTTATGGAGGCCAACCCTACAAACTTCTGGGAAAGTGCAAGGTTGTAGTTTCTATCGGATCTAAGAGCATGCCGATAATTTTCTATGTGTTGCCCAACACTAAGGAGGCAGGCGCGGAATCTCTATTAGGACAAACTTTCAAGAGGCAAGCTCGTTGCAATGTCGACTACGAATTACAGCACATCCACCTAGCCATGGATGAAGTTCGCATAGTTACAGCTTTCATCAGGGGCAGTGTGACTCCTTCCAAGTCCGCAAAGACACCGGTAAAGAAACCCACCGCCAAGTCTCAAGAGGGGGATCGTGACTTGTCACAACCTATCCAACCTGGAGGCCAGAAACCCACTAGAACCACCACTGAAACCCATGAACCCCAATTCAAATGGGTACCTAAATAGGGAGTGCCACCTAGAAATAGAAACCCATGACCTCGCAAGGCTAACAATCCGTACCCAAAACCTAGGAGGCTAAGGTGGAGCCCTAAATATCAATGCACGATCAAGTCACAATGGGTCCCTAAGACCTTATTGTGCATGCAAGGCTACTATGAGGGTAATGCCTAGATTTGGATGCCTAAAGCCAGAATAACCAAAGGCTCTATGTAAGCGCCAGACCACCCACAACATCATGCCAGAAACACTCAAACCGCTAGTGCATCAGGCCGCTAAGCCCATAGAACCTCCGAAGCCTAGCTCCGCAAGGTTTGAACCAATCTATCGCCACAATCACCGACTGCTACTAACAAAATGCCCAGTTCTACTAGTGGCATGACAACTGCAACCACCACCAAAACCAACAGATGGGAAACCCAGCTCCAACCTAAAAAGAAAACCACGTCGCGACCATTACCATATGAATTATCTAGCCCTGTCAAACCTCAACCACCACCGGACTTAGACCCTCTTATGAGAGGTGCTCAATTCTAACCTTGCCCACGGATTTAGCTGAAAATACTGGGGATGACTTGGTGCCTTCGACACTTGGATGCTACTTTTATGACATTGGCTAAAAGCTATGATCGAATAGATCTAGGACTCTTGGAAGAACCTATAGCAACAAAAGTGCGAACACTCCCTTGCTCTTGGGAAGAGTCGGAATTCGTATTCGTTAAAGCTTCCAAAGCAGCCAACGGAGTTGATTGCAATCGAGGTATCCAAGGAACAAGCAGTCAAACATCATCTCATTACATCGTATAGCAATAGCACGATCATGGCCACCAACCATGAAATCAAGGAGTTGCAACGGCTTGTTGCCAATCACAATTTCCCCTTCTTGCAAAAATGGTACGCTCTACGATTGCAATGGGAGCTAGACAGATGCCAAATAATGACCAATGCTAAATATCAATGTACAATCAAAGCATCTCAATATGACCCAACCTATGTCGCTCCAACTTCATGTAGGATGTTGACTACTCTCAATAATCGACCCATGCAAGATCACATTAAAGAACACCCTTATCTAGATCACATCCTCACCGAGGAGGAGTTGCACATTGCTAGCAGAGTGGCCTCTGGTGACTTCTTACTTGATGTCCTCACTTACATTACACATGTGGGCATCCGCCCTTGATGCCAGGAGGCATATTCCACATTGGATTTCGTGAGACCATGATGGACTCCGTGAGTTTTTTATTCTACGATGGATTTGGTGAGGTTTTGCAGTGGATTTCGTAAAACTATATTTATTTGCCGAGGCTCGTACACGAGGTGATTTCCTTGTGCGAGAAGTTGACGGGGATGTCTATCCTTTTCGGGCATCATATTAATTTATATGCACATGGGTGACTCCACAGCGGGCGATTCCACAAAATACATATTCAAAGTTAATGGATGTTTATGATTTTAGAGTGCACTCATATTAAACTAAAGTTAGGACAGAGTTTCAACCTATTTATTTATTTTGTAGCTGAAGAATGCTACGTATTCACTTTTGGTGGTTTAATTTTATTATTTTCTAACAATTGTAAATGCTTCAGTGTTGATGTGTAGAGCAGGTGCCGGTGGCGTTGGGAAGCACTGGACGATAGCATATATTCAAATTACCTAGAAGAAATTATCATTTTTGATGGGTGCGTGTCTCATTATTAAAAGTGTGACACTAATATTTATTTAGGCGTGCTTATTTATTGAAGCCCTTGACAAATATTTATTATTTTGTATACGCATGGATGGACGATTTAAATATTTCATTATGGGACATTGTATTTGGGCATAGCCCGACTTTTGGGCCACCAACCACTTTATTCTTTATTTGGACAAAAGCAAACACAAAAGCTAAAGCATGATAGTGGTAAAATTAGGCTATTTTTTAACTTTGATATGCATAAATTTATAAATACATGCTTTGTGAAGTGCTCACACAAGGCATGGGGGGAGATTGTACCCAATTAGTCTCTTTTCTTTATGTCGTGCAAATCTTCCTTCTTGCTTTTTGAGCTTAAGTAGAGTTCTTTTGTTCTTGGGGACCTTTTGGCGCTCACTACGTACGCATCCAGCATCTTATTTGCGCAATTATAGCCCTTTCAATATGGATAGCTATGCTCGGTTAGAATATAATCCGAGTTTCTATGCCTAGCTCATTCAAAAGTAAAACACTAAGATGGTGTGCTAAAGGCCCTTCAGCCTCTCTCATCCTAGAAAGGTCAATAAAACCAAACACATAGAGAAAACAATAAAGGAAAGGCACACATTGCAAGGGTAAAATGCAACAACTTGTAATTAAGAAAAAGGTCAATAAAATTTAAAATCAATAGACTACTGAGAGGAAAAAGTCTACTTCTGCACGCGAGCATTTCAGTTCAACAAGCATGTAGTAGTTTCCTATTGCTTGCAATTACTCTGAAAACCACTAATGACGAACATGGCTTCATGACAAGCACTCGCCATGGCAGGCCAAGAAAAGGCTAGAAAATTGCCTTTTTCAGAGGAAGAACAAGCAAAATATGGACTTTTGGTGGAAACACGAGCCTTCAACCAGTTCAAATTCCAGCATATCTTCTCAACCTAGATGACGTGGCCATTGAAGAACGGGCAGTAAGGCAGATCATCGAGCAATGCAACCTGCAAAAATACATGGAAGCAGTGAGCCGGGGAGTGGACTACTTCCACTCTGCAAAGTTCCTGAGGACTTTCCACAAAAATTGCAGCACCATAACTGTGCATGAGGGGGAGGAAACTTGCCAAGTGCAGATCGAATTGACCTTTGAGTTGGTGAAAAGGGCATTGGGCCGCTTGGTAAACAAAGTAGAAAGGAAGCCAAAAGAGATGTATATACTTTACTAGGGATGGAAAAGGTAAAAGTCCACACCAATGATGGTGTCAACTTGGAGGATATTCCTGATCCCAAAATCGAACTCCAAGCTAAGATGTTGCATGCGCTATTTTCTAGCCAAAGATACAACTCCATAATGAGTCTCATCAACGTCCCTCTGCTAGAGAGTGTCGTAGCAAGGTCGCTGGATGAGGTCAACCTCAACGGGTTTGTGAGGAAGACCATTGAGACCTCAGCAAAAGCCTTGGCAACAAGAGGGCAGCCCATTGGAGGAGAATCTCCCACCACCAAGGCTAAAAGGGAAGGTTCATCTTCAAAGGCTGCGACAATCGGATTTGGTGGGGTCCTCACCGTGATCATGAGGGAAGCCTTGGGACATGAGTAGGAAGAAGGAGAAGAAGGGGTGGACAAAACACCAAGTAGGTCACCACCCCACCAAGAATGGGAGGCACAGTCTAGCGAAAGGACACTAAGTGAAAAAGAAGAGGGCAAGGAATAAGAAGAGCAAACTAGTTGGGGAGAGGTTATGAAGACAAAGAAGAAAACTGCACAAGAACAGCAGGAGGAGGAGAGGAGGAAACAAGAAAGGGTGGACTTGCAAAAGGCATGCAGGGAGTCCAAATGGGCCGAGGATGAGAGAAAGAGAAAGTAGAAAGAGGAGGAGGAGGAGCTGAGGAAAAAAGAGGAGGAAGACATGGCCCTTACCACACGCAGATCCATTGAGCAGCAATCCAGGTACGATGAGCCAAAACCCGCAAGCCCCATCAAAAACGAAAGGCCAAGCTCAAGCACCTATGTGCTTGAGTTTGTGCCACCTGCAGTGCAAGAAGGCAAGGGCAAGGCTCCGATCACCCCCATCCCTGCAATCTTGACGCCTACCATAACCACCATCTCCACTCCCAACTTTATGACCTAGGTGGATGCTAGCAATTTAATTGCTTGGGTCTAATACTTTGTAAATAAGGAAATGGCCCAATGAGTAGGAGAAGAAACCCTCTTGGTAGAGACCAAAAGACCAGCTGCAGCAAACGCCGAGTTGAAGCGAGACCCTAAGAAGCAAAAGGTGGCAGGCTCTACAACCTCCGTCCCCACAACAGAGAGGCCGCTCAAAGAATACGATGAGTGCGTCAAAGAGCTTCTCTCTCAACTAGAGGGAGCCAAGGAGGAGAAGAAAACCACGTTAGCAACGCTTAGAATTGAAAAGGAGGCCATGGCGGCATTCCAGCTAGAGAGAACATGCCAAATGGCCATGGCCCACCAGAGGGAAGCCAATGAGCTGAAAGAGTAGCTACAAGCTAAGGAAGAGACTGAAGCTATGGCAGGTGTGCTTGAATGGAGAACTGACACCACACAACGCCTACGGCAACACAATGAAGAGATTGTGGCACTCTATGAAGGTCTGCAAGCTCAAATGGAGAAACTCACTAAAGCCATAGAAGAGCTAAAGGAGCTGAGGGAGGAAAGAGCTCACAAGTATGAAACAGAGATGGAGAGACTAACCCAAGAGGCTACCTCGGCATAGGAAGAGCAACAACAGCTAAGGGCAAGAATGGAAGACCAAGAACGAAGGCTGATAGTGCTGGCCCAAAGGCAGGGGAAAAGCCTCCACGACATGAACAAGAGGGTTGAAGAATGGGCCAATCAGAACCAAAAAAGAGTCAAAGCTTTGGCACGTCACCTCATCAAGCCAAAAAAGAAAAGATACTTGCCGAAAGCAGAGCGGAGGCCATCCAAGTGAGCTTCCACATCCAACAATGCACCTTCCTAGAAACCCTATTGGATGTCACCCAAGCAGACGAGGGAAAGTCCACGGAGGCAATGAAAAAGAAACTAGGAATGCCTAGCAGGGCACTAAAGGCTGGACTTCAGATGCCACTACAACCTAGTGGAATTGGCTCAAGCTTGGAAGAACAACGCCATTATCTCCTAGGAAGTGGACACACATTCCTCGAAGAGGAGCAACAAGAGCCAGGAAGGAAAAGAGAGGTGGATGTGAAATTTGAAATGGGACTACATGAAGACGAGCTTGTCCCACCACCTCTTTTCCCGAGGCCTAAAGAGCAACAACATGCAAACACCTCTGCAGAAAGAAAGGTGGCACTAAAAGAAAGAAGAAAGTAAATGGTGGAGAAGACAAGGAGAAAGTGGAATGCCAGAGGAGTGAGGGCACCCCAGGCACCTATTCCACCATGTGCAGACGACACCCCAGTAAGCTTCCACACCAACCTCATAATCTGGGAGATGCAAGAAATGGCTAGGAGCCCCTTTGACCTCAACTTACGATTCATCACCACCCTGTGTAGAGTGTTACCTATCAAGGTGGTGGAGGAGGTGATTAACATCGAAAACAGGCTCAGACAAAGATGGCTAGAGGAGAGAGAGCATAACCCCACATTATGGGCCACAAAAGACGTTGAATTTTGGCAAAATAAGTTTTTGAAGTACCACGATCTGTGCCCGGCTACAAATGCCAACCTACATAGAGAAGAAGGGTCTGTGATGCCAACTTGGACACTTGGATGGCCTTTTGCAACACTCAACCCTTCAAGAGGAATGACCCAACCTTTATGCCCTACCCTTGAAGGGTGGGAGTGGATTTTGACTCTAGTGTCCACAGCCGTTATGACTTCCTTGTAATCTATAATCCTCATTGTACTACATATGAAGATGCCCTCATCTTCACGTTAGAAAACTTATATGATACTCTAATCCAATTCACTAACCAATTCTCTTCATGGCCTAACCCCGCCTTTATTACCACTTGTAATTACCTTAGATTTCTTAGGATACTCCTTAGGCAGGACCCCACCCCCAGGAGCGCAGCCTCCTAGTTCTCCATTTTGATCCTAACACTATGGATAGTTGCACGATGGCTCGGCTAGAGATGTGAGCCACTCTATTGCCTTCATTTTTCTTAGCTTTGCTAGAGGACATGAATGATAGCCGCTTCACCCACTACAATCATCCATTCCTCTCCCGCACCACCACCCTTCAAGTCTTCCTAAACCTTAAGGGGTATCTCCAAAGCTCCGAATTCCTTAATAAATCTATTAAGCCCCCATCTCCACCTCACTCCGATGACAAAGATTAAACATATGTCATGACTATGTAGCTTTATTATTATTTATTTAAAAAAACAAAAAATATATCACACATCGCCATCGCAAGTTGCACATCCACCATAGCCATTGCACCTAGGGCTCCTCAAGTTAGGTGCATCCGGTGGCCCTGGTCGACCGGCTGCATTCCTTAACCCCCTAGCCTCATTTTGATCCCACACTTATGAAACATCCTACCATGCCGACCCAACAAACCAAGGGGC
Source organism: Lygodium microphyllum (assembly GCF_053477565.2). Classification (NCBI taxonomy): domain Eukaryota; kingdom Viridiplantae; phylum Streptophyta; class Polypodiopsida; order Schizaeales; family Lygodiaceae; genus Lygodium; species Lygodium microphyllum. The sequence goes on along the minus strand of NC_141143.1, from coordinate 1,773,829 downwards.
AGACACAACAACCCCAATCAAAAAGTGAATGAAGAAGCTCATTTCAAATAGTGCATAAGAAGGTCACCGCAGAGGGCCAGGTGACGGATCCATCCAACACAATATTCAATTTCAATGCCAAATCCGCCCATCAGCCTCTCTCCATTACCAGGGCTCAATCCAAACTCAAGGTCCTTTCTGGTCCATAAATCTCCCCAAGACAAGGGATCATCTCCAACTCAAGGGCCTCACAGTTCCATAAATCCCTCCAAGACCAAGGCGGCTCAATCTAAACGCAAGGGCCTTATAGTTCCATAAATCCCTCCAACATGACTCGTACACAAACTCAAAGAGCTACTTGGCTACTCTAGCAACACAGTTTGACTCATCCCCCAACAAGTGCTATGGAACTGGCACTCAACTAGAAGGGGGGTAATGTTAACCCTCAAAAGAACAAGGTGGAAAATCCAGAAAATCAAAATCAAAAGACAACGTTAAGGCAAAAGCGGAATGAAAAACAAAGGCACACCAAGAAAAATCGAGAAACACAAGAAGTGTAAAAATGTCCTAAATCAAGGAGAGGCGCTCAAGAAAAAGCACAAGTCGATACTTTTGTAAAAGAGCGCAAGGCGCACCATGATTTATTTTAAGAGCACCAGGCTCTGTGCAAATTGTAAATATAGATGGGCGGTAGGAAGGAAGCTAGGAAGATAGGAGAACAATGGAAAAGAGGGCCTAGGCTATGGTCGGTCATATAAAAAGAGTATAACCGCCCAAATGGGATTTAGGGCTTTGTATATAAAGTTCAAAAGATGAATGAGTGCCCATTCTTTTGGTGTGTGGCAAAGTGGAATCTTCTTCTTCTCTCCTTCTCTTCTCTTTTCTTGCTTGTGTGTGCTTGAGGGAGGGAGTGTGAGATTGTGAGGGAATGAGTATGTGAGAGTGAGGGATCAAGGAGGTGAAGCTCTCCACCAACTCTCTTCTTCTTCTCTCCTCTTCCCTTGTCTTCTCTTGTCTCACGTGCGGCTATGGAGGATGGAGCTTGGAGGAAGAGGTTTGAGGATGCTTGAGCTTACATCAAGAATCGTGTAGCTATCGAAGTGCTTAAGACAGGAAGCAACTCAATCAGGCATCAAGGTAAGCTCACTACTCTCGTAGAGAGGGATACGGCATTGGCTATGTGAGAGGTAGCCATTAGTGCTTGCTTGAAATGCTTGAACAATAGCAGTCCGTGGATCTTGGCAGTAGAGCTTGTGCTCGCCACTACAGAGGAGACTCAAGTTACAAGACAAGAATCAAAGAATCATCTTCGAGCTCAACATCAAGTTCGAGCATAGTATCTACATAGTGTGTTTTCACAGTGCCATTGTTTGTGTCTTTTGACACACTAGATTTCAACTCTATTACTAAAAAGTTTCAGAGTTTCAAGTTGATTCTCAATTGAAATTATGTAGACCTTAATGTGGAACTCATTCATGAGAAGTAACATGATTATTGCTATTCATTTCTACTACATTGGAAAAATGTATATTCTACTTGCAGGAACACATGAAGTTGCCTACATCAAAGAGCAATTAATGAATCCATTTGAAGATTTTGAAGGCATTTCTGTTGCCTCAAAGATAATGATACCTTTTCTTGAGGGGGACATGGACATGAAGACTAATGCAAAGCAAAGTCAATAAAGAAGAAGACTAAGAAAAAGAGGACCATGAAGAAGAGGACCAAAAGATGCAAGCTACAAGCAAAGCGAAGAAGAAGAAGAACAAGATCAACCATGAGGACCCTAAAGCTGCAAGCAAAGTGAAGGACAAGCATAAGTCGAAAAGAGCAAAGTGGACTACATGAAGAAGGACAAGAAGATTCATAATGGCATATCTAAAAATGCTAAAAACCACAAGGGCTTGTCGGTCCTTGACCCAAATTTTACTAGACCTTTTTATTGTATGTACTTGCCATTAATGCTCCCTTCATAAGCAATGTAAACTCCTCATGTAGCCTATGCATAACAGCCTATACACACTTAGTGAGGCCTTGTAATAGCCCATGGACGTCAGTCATGTTTGTGGTACCCACACTTAGCCTTTTTTATGACAGCCTCTGGATGATTACCATGTTTATGGCGTACCCACACTTAGCAAGGTTCCACAACCTCTATACAATTAATGCTTTTCCATGATTGTGATTGAGGAGGGGTGTTGAGAATCTGGCAATCACACTGCTTGTATGTCTCTTTCTATGAAGCAGTGAGCAAGGAAATCACCAACAGTCTAGGAAGAGATCTTGAATTCTATAAGCACAGTGGTGCAAAATGCTACCTATGGAGCTTCTATAAAGCATTGTACTTGACTATCACTTTCACAATGAGTAATGCAATATCATGATGCTTTCCTCTTTCAGTTAGTGTCATTTTCATTGTCAGTCTTATACACAAGATTGTCTTTATAAGTCCAAGCTTTCATCTTGGAACCTAATTCACTTGTGCAACAGTTGTCTACTCATTCTCCATGTCAATATGAATCTAGCCTTCATCTTTCATCCACCATATCTCCTTCCATGCTCTAGATCTGACATTTTGACATTGGTGGAGGCATCACTGCAATAAGAGTAGTTTTTTGGGAAAAGGACATCGGCACAGACACAGTTATGCACAAGAAATCGCAAAATGTGGGCATTCACGCCACGAAAAGACGCCAATCGTGAAAATGAAAATGGCATAAAAATTAATAACAATTAAACTGAGCATCGAATGGAAGGATGAAAAAAAGGAAAAATAGGTTAGAGGTCAAGAGGAAAGGGTGGAAAAATGGAAGGGTATGTCCGAGGTCAAATAAGGGCATTCGCATAGGAAAAAGGCAAACAATTGGCCAAAAGCACACACACGAAGATTAATATTGGTAAATCTGTCGTTCAAAATGAACAGTGGGCAAAAGAAAAAATGGCAAGAATGATGTGACGGACTGGCTTGTCATCTCAAAATGCAGTTCTGACAGGGATAAGACATGCTTGCATGGGAAAAACTACAACAAGACCAATAAAAACGAAGTCAAAAATTATTTCAAGAAAATTCTGTATCAAAACGTAGTGCAACAAAAAGGAAAAATGTCAAGGAAAATGTATGGGATATGGTTAGGCAATGAAATTGCAGTTTTGGGGGCATTCACATGAGAAAAATGCAAAAATCGAGTGTGAAAACCCACACGAAAGTGAATATCAATATATATGTCGGTCAAAATGAAGGGCACTCAAAAGGAAAAATGTTTAAGATGATGTGGAAAACTTGTTTGTCACATCAAAAAGTAATTACGCTAGGGATAAGACCCATTCACATGGGAAAAACAGACAAAAGGCACCCGAAAATGGAAATAAAATTTAATACGAAAGAATCTGCAGGTCAAAACCAAGCATAGTGAAAATTAAAAATGTTTGCTAGAAGATGTTATACAAGAGATGTAGGGTCCAAGGTGGTTTCGGAGGCAGTAGGACACGTTCGCATGGTAAAAAGTTAAAAACACAAATAAAAATGGAGTCGAAAATTAATACGAGAAAATCCGTGCATTAGAACAAAGTGCAACAAAAAGAAAAAATATCAAGAGAGATTGATGGGACTAGGATGTTAAGTCAAAACACAATTTTGATGGCATTAAAGGGTGTTCACATGGAAAATTTAGGAAAAACGAGCATGAAATTGCACTTAAAAATTAATAAAATAAAATCGATGGATCAAAACACGATGGGGAAAAAAAAAGTATAAAGGAGAGAATTTAGACATGGCCATCAAAGTAGAATTGAATTTTGAGGTGGTTAAGTAGGTTTGCACGAAAAAACAGCCAAAAATATGCACAAAATTTCCCAAAAATATGGAGAAATTAAGACAAACAAATCGTACATTGGAATGATGCCCTATAAAAATGAAAAATGTCTAGAGAAAGGTGCATGTTAGGGCTATCACATCAAATTACTGTTGCAAAGTGAAAAAGGTGCATTCGCATGGAAACACATGAAATGGGTAAAAAATTTATAAAAATTTAAAAACTCATGATCTATGGCTTGGAACGGAGGGTGATAAAAAGAAAAACTGGTCATTTCAAAGGGATGAATAGGGATGTAAGGTTAGATTGTAATTTGGGTGAACCTAGGGTGCGTTCGCATAGAAAAAACAACAAAATAAAAGAGAAAGGAAAATGGTCAAGGAACAACCCCAAGACAAGTTGAAAAGAGGATGGGTGGGTGGGTAAGGGACCCATCAGGGAAAACGTGGGATATGGAAAGCTCAAATAATCTCATAGGCAGGTTTCCAAGAGGATATGCAAAGTGAACACGTAGAGGCGCATCCCCACACTTAAGAACTTAATTGATTGGATTGACTAAGTGACACAGGCCTAACACTTGATCATAACCCATACTCGTACATCCCCACACTTAAAACATGACCGACTCTTGCAATCAAAAAGGGGTAAGGTAAGAAAAACTTGACCGATTTGTAGGTAGTCAAGGGTAACCATCACTATCACATGAAGGAGCATAGTCGTCGGCAGGAGGTATCATGGCTCACCACATCACACTCATCCAGCAGCATGGTAGGGACAACACAGCAGTACCTAGGGAGGTAGCTTTGTTGATGAAACATTGGTTAGGTTGTCAATGGTGGGGTAGACAACACTCAGTCTTCTCAACAGTCACTCATGTTGAAATGATAGATTAGTCACTCATTCTATGGCTCACATCACTCGAAGAATAATGAGGGAAACCCATAACTCACACCCAGTTACAAAATTGACGAGATGGATGATTTAGAGGAAGTATGCCAATGTGCACAATTGATGGTGCATCAATGCATCCCAACCCATTTGGCATAGGTGCAAGAAGGAAGGCCATGGAGCCTTAGCGTGCAGTGCGCCAAATAGAATGAGGTGTATAGTGATGGTGGAGGACACCCATCGTATGTGTGCATAAGAAAATGTGAATATACTTGTCTCCAAGTGTTGGAACATCCCTCAATCCTCACCTCTCAGTTGATGAAGGGGAAATTAATCACCCTCAAGTCCCCCCCTCTGTCTCACACTATTGATGATTACAAGAGGGCAACATGTTCCTCACACCCCATTGATTGAATCCTCACTATCACTTGTGCAAAGGTTATATACCGTGTGCGCAATTGATGGTGCAATAGTGCATCTTGCCCTGTTTTGACATACGGTATGAGAAGGAAGGCTATGGCGCCTTATAGTTCCATGCATAGTAACAAATTTGTGCTTTGTGCTTTGAGAGGCCCATCCTGTGTGTGCAACACTCCATTCACACATCTCACCTCTTTGTTGGATATAAAAGGCAAGGACTAGTTACTCATCCCACCCTCTATGTCTCACACTCTGTTAATGAATACAGACGGTAGCCCATACTCACGTCCTCATCTGGTTAAGATCATAGCTCTCATTGCTCAAGGTTGGTTGATGAACATCAATTCATTTGGTTAATAATGTCACTTGGATTGGTAGTAGATGAAAAGATATACCCAAGGAGGTAGCCCACAAATCAAGTACTTGGATTGCACCTTGGAAATATCACTTGTTTTGTAGGAGTCAGAAGCACTGATGGGGTTGCAAGATTCAACGCACGAAGGGAGGTGGCTTTGAAATTTCTTTGGGAAAAGTTCTGCTAATGATTCAACTATCCTGGAGGATTGTGGGGTGTTACCACCTTTTCCACAGCCAGCTTCCCGTCCAAGGGTGTGTGCCACCTTTTCTTGAAACGAGGCCTGTTATGACAAGGAATTTCTTCCTTTTCTCCCATAACAGTTTTGATTTTTTTCTTTTCTTTTCTTTCCTTTTCTTTTGCCCTTCTCCTGAGGGTGTTTCCACCATGTCTCGAAGAATAGGTCGCCATGACAAGGATTGAAGTCCTTTCTTGAGCAATAATTTTTTTCCCCTCTTTTTTTTCTTTTTGTTATCTTACCTCTTTTAAAAGAAAAGAATGACAGGAGCACCATGTATTAGAACAACCGGATCATTAGACAAACGAAGCGAAGGGGTGGAAGGTGGCTATGAGGGGCTAACAAAATGAAGCCACATCATCAAGTTCAGCAAGAGGGTTATCATGAGCATTAGGTAAAGCTATATCGACTGTCGTGTAAGAAATGAGGGAGCGATCGGCAATGATCGTCAGGATCCCTAAAGATGGTAATATATCTTGAGGCAATAGCCATTAATCAAGAAGGGATCATTAGAAGCATCAATTGACTGGACTTGGATAGATCCATTAGGGTTGACAGCAAGTACCTTATAGGGGCCATCCATTGTTGTTGAAGCTTGCCTCGGAATTTTCCAAATTGAGAATCATAAGCAAGGATTAAGTCACCTTCCTTGAACTCCTTCTACTTGATGAAGCTATCATGATAGACCTTTCTACAAGCTTGTATGGCTTCCATGCATTGTAGGGCCACCCTGCGAGTCTCATCTAGACATTCTAGGTGCAAGAGATGACATTGCAGAGATTCGTCAACTTCCAAGCGTTCTTTGATAGCCATGCGCAAAGAGGGTAGCTTGAGTTCAACAAGAAAGACAACTTCTATACCATACACCAACTGGAAGGGGGTTTGTCCTATAGCAGTCTTATGGGAGGTTCTGTATGCCCATAGGGCCTCTATAAGTCGATCATCCCAATAATGACAATGTGTGGTAATTATTCTTATCAGAATTAAATAGAGGATACAATTGGTAACTTCAACTTGGCCATTGGCTTTGGGATAGTAGGATGTGGACTTACGATGGTATATCTTATACAACTTTGTCAATTCTTCCATAATCTTGTTGAGAAAGTGAGTACCTCTATCACTTTCGAGCTCGAGGGGACTGCCAAAACGAGTGATGATATTCTTGTATAGGAATAGGGCCACACTGTTGCCATCATCCCACTTCAGAGCTTTGGCTTCACACCACTTTGTCACGCAGTCTGTACAAACCAAGATGTATTTGTTCTGCTTCCTTCTAGTTGGCAAATCAATGGGTCCCACAAAATCGATTCTCCACTTCTCGAATAGCTTTAGGGAAAGGATGGGTTGCAGTGGCATGGTACTAGATTTGGTAGGCTTCCCCATTCATTAACAAGCATCACAACGTTTGCAGTAGTCATAGGTATCCTTATGGAGGATCGGCCACCAATATCCTATGAGTAAAGCCTTTCTGGCTATTGCTTCTCCTGCAAAGTGTCCATCACATGGCTCATTGTGGCATGCTTTCAACACTATTCCAATCTCCTCTCCTACAACACATCTATGCAATACTTTGTCTTTGCCTTTCTTGTACAAAGTACCACCTAACAAGGTGTAGGGGGCTAATTCCAACAAAAGTTTCTTCTTCTCACAGCTTGAGATACCAGGGGGATACTGTTGGGTTGCCAAGAGGTTGGCTATGTTTGTGTACCATGGGATAACAGCTTCGACTAGAAACAAGGAAGCATCAAGAAGATATGGATCATCTTGCTCTTCTTCATCGCTCTGAGGGATTTGTGATAGATGATTAGCTAGGACATGGGAGCGACCGGGTTTAGTAACCACTTCAAAGTCAAACTCCTAGAACAGAAGGAGCCATCTTATCATTCTTCCCTTCACATTGGCCTTGTTCATCAAGAGAAGGATAGGGCCTCATGATCCAAGTAGAATTTGAAGTGCATCGATAATAAGTAGTGTCGAAACTTCTCCAAGGAGATTACCATTGCCATGCGCTCTAGCTCCATCACAAAATAATTCATTTCTCTATCGATTAGTTTTCGGTTGGCATAATATATAGGCTGATCTAAATTTGAGGGGCCCTTTTGGCATAAGATTGCACCTAGGCCTTCAATCGATACATCAGTGTGCACATGGAACTCCTTTGTCCAATTAAGAGGTTGCAGAATGGGTGCTTCAATCAGATACTACTTCAGGGTGTTGAATGCCTCATCACAATCAGTGGTCTAGGTGAACTCTATATCTTTCCTTAGAATCTTATGCAAGGGGGATGCCTTTGTTGCAAAGTGTGCAATGAACCTTCTGTAATAGCCCACATGACCAAGGAATCCTGTCAACTATTTGTGGTTGGTTGGCACTGTTAAGGCTGTGATCTTCTTGATCTTTGCAGGGTCTATTGCTATACCCTGTGGACAGACAATATGACCTAAAAGAACTCTAAATGAGATGCCAAAGATGCATTTGTTGGGGTTTAGAGAGATCCCATACTCTCGACATCTGTCAAAGCATTGCTCTAGGTGTCCCTAATGCTCACGGATTAGGCTATAGACACAGAACTTATCTAGGTACAACTCAATGAAGTCATGCAAATGGTTATAAAATGTGGCCATCATTACTCGTTGGAAAGTAGCAAGGATGTTACAGAGCCCAACAGGCATCACTCTGTAAGCATATGTTCCCCATTTTGTTGTAAAGGTTGTTTTGGGTTGATCTTCTTCTGCAATCTAGACTTGATTACATCCACTGAAAAAGTTCATGGCATGCCACTGTGTCCAATAGTTGGTCCATGAAAGGAATAGGAAAATGATCCTTCCTTGTCTTGGAATTCAACTTTCAAAAGTCCACATATATTTTTAGCTTTGCATTCTTTTTGGGTACTACCATAGTGGGTGAAACCCATTCAGTATTAGCCATTGGATGGATAAACTCAGCTTCAAGGAGCTTCAACAATTCGACCTTCACTAGGGCATGGAGTAATTTGGATTCATGCGCCTCTGTCTTTGCCTCACAGGCTTGGCATCAGGCTCTAGGTCAATGTGATGTTGGCATACTGTAGGATCAATACCCTTCAAATCTTTATAGGACCATGCAAACACATCTAGGTTCTCCTTCAGTAGGTCATGCAAGATCAATAGTTTTTCTTTTGGAAGATTGATACCCACCTTTAGGTGATGTTCGGTACCCTCAACATCCATGAAAGTTAAATGCTTTTCACCTTCCACTTCTCATAATGAATGTCCCATGGACAGATTCTAGTGGATATAGATTCGAATCCTTCAAGGGAGTGGTCTTCTCTTTTGATCATTCACTACTGGGAAAAACTTCCTCTTTCATTAGAGGCTTAACTTTCAGGTTTGGTTTCAGTTTTGGTTTGGGGATAAGTTATTTCTTAGCTTGAAGACTCATCTTCTGAGGATGCATCCAAGAACGTCACATAACATGAACCTCCTGAGTTCTGTTTAAGTTGCAAGGCTAGTGGTTGTTGGCAAGGTGCATCGTCATCATCTTCTCTTATGAAGGGTAACTTTGGGTGACAAGAGCCATTGTTGAAGGAAGGCTTATTCTTCTTAATCCATTTCTTATGGATCTTTTGCATATAACATAACCCATTAGCCAGTCCAAAGGGTACTAGATTCATTCTGTTGAACATCATGGGATTTTCTACTTCTGAGGCATTTGAAACTTCTTCCTCATCTCTTCCTTCTGCGAGTAGGATAGATTCTTCTAGCCCACCTTCATAGTCTTCTTCTACATTGTCATTTTCATCCTCTTCAGACTCTGTTTCTATCTTTGTGGGGGCTCTATAAGAGGAGAAAAAACTCTATATTATGTCCTTTGCTTCTGCTTCTCTGTTTGTCTCTGCTTGTGTCTTTGTCTTTGCCTCTGCATCCGCCTCTGCCTCTGTCTCTATTTTTGCTACGGCCATGTAACAGGGAGAATAGTACATCCATGCATCTATCTCATTGTCAAATGCCACTTTGCTTCCTTCGGTAGTTGGCTTATAGTGCTCATTGTTCATGAACTGTGCCTTTATCTTCTTGGGAATGATCTGTTTGATGGCTTCTTCATCTCCTAATGTGCCATCTATTACTTCATTGGAGAAATCAGTGATGACTTCAATGGAAGTGGACCCATAGCCTTTTTGTGATCCATACAACTTCAACACCACTTTGTTGGGTCCTTTGCCTAGGGTTAGGGTTCCTTTGAACCAATCCATACATGCCCTTACTTCCAAAAGCCATGGTCTTTCTAGCAAGAGAGGGTATGAGGTTCCGTAGGAATTTGATTTGACCACCAGATATGTCAGTCAATAATCCCTTCCTACAAGGGTTGTCTTCATGTATGTGAGAATGCCTAGAGGCTTAATTCTGCTTTGATCTACCAATCTGATAAGCCACTACATAGGCTGCATTCCTTGTAAGCCTAGATCTTTCATTGTCACATCCATCATTATGTTCATTGATGAGTCTCCATCAATCAATGTGTATGCTATAAAGCATCCTTCAATCCACACACCAATCTCTGGGGTTCCAACATCTAGGAAGGTATTCACTATATCTACTTCCTTCACAAGCTCTGGGGCTTTGTTAGGTTTGATTGGTGTTGAGGGAGAAATCCTTAGGCCTCTTCTTCTTGTCAGTATGCCTTTGAATTTCTTTTGACATCTAGGAGGCAGCATTAGCAACTTTTAGAATGTTAGGTTAGGTTTAAAGGTGTCTAGGTCTTTGACCAATTCATATTCTTTAATAGAATCTGTAGACTTCTCCAATCAACTAGGGAATGGTGAAACACCCACTTTTATCTTCCCTTTTTCTTCCAGGAGAGTGACAACATCTGCACCTCTTCTCCTTCAAGGGGTACTTCAGCATCCTCTATCTCCTGGACTTCCGGTCTTATCTCTGCAACTATTTCTATAGCTCTCTATGGCTCTGTAATGCTTTGTACTACATTGTTTTGTGATTCATTGTTCTATTTCTCCCTAGGAAGGTTGAAGTTTGCTGACTTAGAAAAGGGAAGATTCTCCTTTGGAACTGCAGGTTCCCCTTTCTTAGCACGTGTTATTTTGGCAACCTCTAATTCCACCAAATTGAAAGTAGGTTCTTGTGTCTTCTATTAGGTATCAAGAGTGGCTTACACAGGAGCTGGACTTTGACAATCTTTTGCAATGTAGCCTTCTCCTTTGCATCGAATGCATAAGGGCTTGTAGTCTAGAGACCTTCTAGGGTTTGGATAGTTTGGTAAGATATGCCCCTTTTCTCCACATCTATAACACTCCAACTCTGATCTCTAGCCACCGCCAGATTTTCGTCCTTTGTAATTTTGAGAGGGAAACCTCCTTGGACCAAAATTAGAACCGAAATCCCTAGGCTTTGGTCCAATGCCTTGGGTGATCATCTTGGATTCCAACAAGTTAAATCTTGCTTCTTCATCTTTCTTTCTTCTTTTGTGCATCTCTTTCAGAGAGCAAATATCCTCTGTATGGTTCTTCCTCAAATCATATGAACATAAGGCTCTAGGAATGGTTGGTTTTTTGGTACATTCAGTGGCTAAATGTCCCGCTTGATGACACTTTCTACACTATGTATTAGAATGCATCATATCTCTCGCACCTCCCATAGGAGTGAATACATTGGTTGTATTTACCTTCAACATCTATAGTTGTTTGGTAATCACATCCATAAACTCCTTCTTTATGCTTGCAACTGGATTAGACAGGTAGTCATTCAATTTTTCACCTGCTGGAGTACTTGCAGTAGGATTTTGGAAAGCTTCTGTTATCACTGCATAGACTGATTGGGTTGATCCAGAGGGTCTATTGAGGCTCGAATTGCACTTGCTATTAGTAATTTTATGCCTTAGTACTAGTATACATGTAGAAGCAACATATGTAAAGTGACTCAAAATGTCATATGAAGTTTTTACCTAGCATTCAAGTGCCTTCCTAATGTTCAGAAAGTTGTATCTTTTAAGATCCTGGATGATGAGTAATGCTACCTTCTTTAGGATAGCACCAGATTTTGGTCGCTCATATCTGGTTCTATTACTGTTTATTTGTGTCCTGAATATTTACGATGTCTATTTCAAGTTATCTGATTAGGAGTGGTCCTGATGACAGAGAACTGTGTGATAGTTTTCAGGACAGTAGTTCTGCATTGATAAATGCCATAACACTTTGGCGATCCTGCTAGTTTCATGGGAATAACTCTCATGATTTAGGCATCAGGCTTGGAAAGAATAATTACAAAATTGAGCTGCAGAAATTTAGGACCCTAATGGCATTGGAGATGTACAAGGTGCCTTGCATGGGCAGTATTTATGTCAGACAATTATCCTTATTTATCCAATCCTATCCTCACAAGGAACATCTCAAGAATTGAGGGCGCTATTGTCAAGATAGCAACAACAAACTACAGGGCCTAATGATATAGATGAAGCAATGCAATTAGGTAGGGTGGATAAAGAAGAGTTCACAGATGTTGGACAGAATCCCTTAGGGGTGGGTTCCTCTGAGGGTACCTCAATAGTATACCATTCTCCTACCACCTCTACAGAGTCCCCCCCAACACCTCCAACTTCTTCAAGCATACCAAGTTTATCAGATAATGAAGAAGCAATTTTGCCTCATGACTATCAGGGTACTCCTGCAAGGTAGGCACTTGAAAGATTGCAGCATGCGGTGTTAAGAAAGACATTCTTGTTAAGGAATGCAAGGGTTCCATTAAATAAATCTTTGAGTTTTAACCCTTTACCACCACAGAGGAAGCCCAAGAAGCAAAACAATATGAATCAAAATCAACTATTTAACCCAAAGGTGAGAGCATCTAAATTTTTAGGCAAGAAGGAAGATCCAGACAGCCATGTGACTCAGTTTGAAACAAGGTGGACAATAAGTGGATTTAATCAATTGTATGGAGATTAGGTCAAAGAGCAGCAGTTTGTAGCCACTCTTTGCAGGGAAAAGTCATGGACTGGTTTTCCAGTTATGGTATGGCCGCATTTAATACATATGATGAATTTAAAAATGCATTTTCGGGCAAGTTTTAAAAAGATAAAATCTCGGGGGATATTTTGAGGAAGATCAAGAGGATTAAGCAAAAGAGTTTGCTAGTGGATGATTATGCTCAAAAGTTTAGGAACCTATTGAATAGGTTGAATAATGCTGATGCACCATCAGTGGAGATGCAAATTACTTACTTCATTAAGGGTTTGAGGCGTAAAATTAGGAACCCAATTGCTAATGTAGAATTGGGACAAAATGGTACATTGGATACCATGATAAAGGCTGCTATGAGAGTTGAGAGAAGGCTGGGTACTTCTCATTCAAGAACACATAAAGATATTGATTCTTCAGGTTTAGATTCTGATACAGATTCAGATTTAGGATCTAAAAGTGATACTAATGATGATGATAGTGAGAATAGTTCAGATTCAGAAAATGATTCCAGTGACTCTGATGATGAGGAGTCTAGCAGGAAGAAACATAGGAAGAAGAAGAAAAAATCAGGATCAACCAAGTCTAAAAAGAAGAAAACAAAAGACAGAAGTAAAAGAAAAGCAGGAGAGTAAACTGGATAAGAAGATTAAGCAAAAGCTAAAAGATTTAGGTCGTTCAGACACTAAGAGGAAGGAAAATTACTGTGAGATATGCCAAAGAAATGGCCATGAAACCAGAATATGTTGGTACGATCCTAATGTTAGGATGGCACAGCAAATGCCAATGGGGGGCAACCTAGGCCGAGATCTATGCAGCCAGTTGCAGTTAATCAGATTATTACTAACACAATGCCTCAAAGATCTTTCAGGGGATCTGGAAAAATGTAGGTAAGACAGCCTTGGGAAAATTTAAGAACACATCAACTAACTACTCAAACGGGAGCATGCCACTATTGTGGAGGTCAAGGACACTTTGTTGGACCAAACTATGAACTTTGAGCAAGGCATAGGGCTGAGAGACGAATGCCAGAAGAGCAAGGAGCTGCAACGATGGAAGACCTGCAATAGTATCTCATCTACAACATCCACTTGCCCCAATTGCAGTAGACCTCATAGAGCTACTTGACCAATATGTGAAAATGCAATTTTGGGATGGTACAGGAGTTGTAATTCAGCAAGAAGAGGTTCAAGAATGGCGAGAGGGGGTGTCAGGTGACTTAAATGCTGCAAGTATGCATGTTGAATGTGATTGTTCTAATTACATTAAAGTAGAGGATTGTCCTGATGAAGCTATGGTATTAGCGAATACTAGAAGCCAAGTAGGCTTGAAGCTTGATTGGTAGGAACAAGAGAAAGCCAGGAAAAAAGCAATAAAGCAGGTCAAATGGTTTCAAAAACTTGCAGGGAAAGCTAGATTTGAAGAGCTTGATGATCACATACATTCAGGAACCCTATATCTTGATGAGCAGGATCAATATCCTAAAGATAAAGAATTAGGAAAATTTCAAGAGGAAGGTTCATCAGAGCTATTCCATGCTCTAGCAAAGTGTTCCTTGCAATTAACATTGGAACAGATCTTGGATTTAATTCCAGGTTTCAAGGAGAAGTTTCTCTTGAAGATCAGAGAAATGGAGCAAGAGGTTCTTGAAAGTACACCAGTTCACACGATCAGGTAGTTCCTAGCTATCAAGCAATTATACCAACCCAACAAGAAGTTGTGGATTATCAAAGGCCCACTATTCAAGTTGAATATGTAAGAAGGAAGCATGATGATGTCCTGTTGGATGGGGGTTCCGGAGTTAATATACTTCTTGAATATACATATATAGCAACCAAGCAAGATGAGTTGCTACCAGCTTCGTTTCAGGTCATGATGGCAAAGGAGAGGAGGTTACAACCTCTGGGAATTATCAAGAATCAAGAAAAAGTAGTTGGCCTGAAGTTCAAGGTAAGTTTTGTTGTGTTAAGAATGTCAAAAATTGGAAATTCCTATAAGATGCTTTTGGGTAGACCGTGGTTTAAGTTGGCTAAATTGAAGGAGGATTGGGGGAATGATTATGTATGTATACCAAGGGGATTGAAAGAGATTGGATTATCAATAGTTAGTAAGGTAATCCTAAAGAGTTCTTCTAGACATGTGGTAGCTCAGACTATTGATTTGGCAGATGAAGTGGAAGATGATGAGGAGGAAATGTTTCTTCAAGCAAATCCTTCTATAGTTCTAGTGTTTGAAATTGGCGTGGACAATATTATTCAGAAGTATTAAGATTCTTCAATAACTAAAGGACATGAAGTTTTGGACTACCAGATTGTTCAAATTGCACGTAGAAACCAATCAGGACACCAACCTGAAGGTTTTCCTGAAGGTCATGAGTAGTCTGATGTTTAGGAGAGATCAGAAAATGAGACCCATAAAAGGGTTCAGGACCGGGATAGCAGTTATCCTAAAGAATTTCAACAAGGGACAGTCCTGAAGTACTAGATCGAGAGGGTCAAAAATTAATTATTCATGTTGAGTTTCGATATGAGCATACCATGAGAACATCTACAAGGGTTGTTGAATATGAGGTTCAAGAAGTCAACTTGAATCTTGAAGGGGAGGTTAAACCCATTAAGGTCAGTATCTTTGTGGAAGAAGAGTTCAAGCAAAGCCTCATCCAGTTGTGCAAGGAATTTAAGGATATATTTACTTAGGATTACACAGATATGAAGGGATTCGATCCAATTGTTTGTCAACATAGATTAAATCTTAAAAAAGATGCCAAGCCAATTATCCAAAAAAGGTATAGGATGAATTTGAATTATGCCAAGTAGGTCAATGATGAAATCGACAAGCTCTTGAGGGTTGGATTCATCAAACCAGTAAATGAGGTTGTGGGAGCTCTCGCTCAACCGCCAAGACCCACAGACCGCTTATTGTTCAAGCGTTCCAAGCCGAGCACTAATGGCTACCTCTCACATAGCTGACGCGCCATCCATATCTACGGGTGTAGTGAGCTTACCTCCATGCCGTTCGAGTTACCTCCTCTCCCACGCACTCCGGTAGCTCCACGATCCAAGTGCAAGCTTTAAGCAAGCTCCATCCTCAAGCTCCACGCTCCAAACTCCATTGCCACGAGCAAGACAAGAGAAGAGAAGAGAAGAGAAGAAGAGAGGAGAAGATGGAGAGCTTCTCCTCCTCGGTCCCTCACCCTCACACACTCACTCCCTCATACTCTCACACTCCCTCTCTCAAGCACAAGCTCAAGCAAGCAAGAACAAGAAGAAGAAGAAGAGGAGGAGAGCTACTTTTGGCCACACACAAGAATGAGCTTCTCATTCACTTTTCAACTTTATATACAAAACCCTAAATCCCTTTTGGGCGGTCATCCCCTTTTCCTCTTTTTTACATGGCCGGCCGTAGCCTAGGCCCTTCTCCCCATTGTCCTTCTATCTTCCTAGATTCCTTTCCACCGCCCGTCTACATTTACAAATTGCATGGGTGAGAGCCCGGCGCTCTTTTACAAGATTTCAGGGTGTGCCTTTTTATTGTAAAATGCGCCTTTCCCCTTTTGCATTTGCCTTGGACTTTTAAGGTTGCCCTTGCGCTTTTGGCCTTTTCTCCTATTCTTTCTTCAGTCGGGCTATCTTTTTTCTGCCTTTTCCCTGCATCTTTTTTATTTCCTTTTTCTTTCTTTGTGTTGGGGTTAATATTACCCCCTCCTAAACGAGTGCCAATCCCATGGCACTCACCGTCGTAGGTAGCAGGCTATAGCATGCACCGAAGACATGGGTGACAAGGACACCAGTTGTTTCCGTGAAGGAGTGTTGGTGGTGGTGTGGAAGAAGGTCCTGGGGGCCTGTTGGTGGCCAAGGTGGCTGGTGGAAGGTTGTTGGAGTTGGTGGTAGGGCTGTTCTGTGTTGGGGATGGCATTGATGGCCAGCACAAGTGTTGGTTTGTTGGGGATTTGGCTTCTTTGCGGGCTTGTCGGATAGTAAGGGATAAGCATTCAGAGTTGGGTGTCACTAAAGAGCGATCGACATTTCGTTGGAGGCTTCAATACCTGCAATTTGAAAACCTCTCATGTGGTCTCTCCCTAAGGGGTAGTGCTAGTCTTCTTGTTGTACACAAGACATATGTGATTAGTTTGGGAGACAGGTTAAACTCTAAGCAAGCTGAGAGTATTGTCCTGCACTTGAGGACCCAAACTGTGTATATACTTCGGTGCAGATATTATGTGAGTGCTCATGTATACTTAGATATTATGTAGTTAGAAGACTGTGGGCTAGTTTCTCGTAACAATGTAGGGATGAAGAAAAGTTGTCCATGTTGAGAAGAAGTACACGTGAAGGTATATGAGACATCCTTTGCATTGTGACTACACGACGTAGCATAATTGAATACAGGGACACCGCACTTTCGGTAGTTGGAAGCTATTGGACTTGCTTGATGAGGACGGTGTACTTTTCATGGCCAATCGTGCGATGCTTACCACAATTGATTGCAATGGTATTAAGGCAGAGTGCAAGAGGGAATTGTGCAAGTGGGTGAGGGTGACAGGTCTAACCATAGGCGAGACAATTGTGGGTGATGCTAAAGGGCTAGGGGACTAGGGACGGAGCTAGTCGACCAAGGTCACTGGACGTACCTAATTTGAGGACCCCTAGGTGTTGTGCTGTGATCGTGGGTGCTTCTTATCTTTTCGTTCGTTTCTTTTTTTTCTTTTCTTTTCTTTTCTTTCTTTCTTTCTTTTTTTTAGTTTCTTTTTCTTGTGCTTTTTTCTTTCTTTCTTTCTTTTGTTCTCTTCTCTTTTCTCCTCTTTTTTTTTTTTTTGGACTTGCCTGAGTACAACCATTACAATATGTTGAGGCTATAAGCCTTTCAATGGGTTGGAAAATGTCAAGCTTCGAAGGCTCAAGAAATGGATATTATAGTGATGATTGTGCCCTAGCCTCGTTGTTAGAGAAGCAGTTGTTGAGATGGGGAGATACACTTGAGATATTGCAAACCTCCTTGCGACACACGCGACGTTGGTACAATTGAGGCAACGGCTGCCGTGAGCCAACTATAGAGCTTGACCCAGAAAGAGAGCGTAGCCCATGAATATGCTTTGGGCCATGCGATGTGGGCGGTCGGCAAGGGTGATTTTTGCTTTGGGCAGCATGGCTTTGCTACGGCTCTTTGTGGGGTCGATGGTCTTGCGGTGATCGGGCATTGAACACTTATGCACAAAGACCTGTATCATCCTGCATCCACTTGTCACTTCATGAGAGTACATGCATGGTCTATGCCACAACTATAATAAACTGGTGCAACGCAAGGAGACATCACTTATCTGAATTCTATGGTGTTGACTTAGATATTTATCACCTACGCTTGATTAGATTTTTCTTTTGCTAAAGATGTGAAAGACATTAAACACAGATATGAAAAGTTCGTACAATTAGGGAACATGTCAACACTTAACCATTTGAAGACAAAGAGTCCTGGCCAGGTAGCTTTTAATAAGCCTTTATACAACATGGGGCTACTCTATTTGTACGAGGCAGGGCGAGTCTAGGTGGTCGGGCAATTGGGGCTCTGCTAGTGCGGGGCTCTCGTGGGGTTGGGCAGGGAACATGTCGACCGGGACATGAATGGTGTAGTCCCGGGCTGCCACCGTTTCCAAAATGCCTTTAAATAGTTCATTGAATTCTTCCCTGTCCGGAGCTTCCCTTTCTGCCCTTAAGCATCTAGTGCCCGAGCGTACATTGGGGGTTTGTGCCACTGGAGTTGCCACATTGTGTGCGCCTCCTTGAGCGTCCGCTCCCCTGGCCCGCGGATTCTTCGGCCTTCGTCCGGGGCGGTGTCGCTTAAGGCCGCATTTCTTGGCGTACCTTTTAAGAGTGGGCACGTAGCGCACTAGTGGAGGGGCATGTGTTGCATGTTCCCGTCGACTGCGGAGAGCATCCTTACAAGCTAGCTGCCCTTAGTTCTCCATATTTTCCTTGCGGAGGGCCTGTAAGATGCAAATCAAGGATTAGGATTTGTCACATGATAAGACCATTCATATGTAAGAGATTATAGTGCATGTTATCAAGCGCATAGGATGAGAAGGGGAGGGGTGGGGCATGCAATGTTGTTGTAGAGGGATGGCCCCCCGTGATGTATATTTAGCCTCCCCATTAGCAAATCTTGGTTCACGCCGAGTTACATTGGCTGGTGGTCATGGATTTAGGCAGGGCTCATCCTTGGAAGGATAGACCAGAAAGGGAAGAAGGTATATAGAAAGGGACTACACACTATCTACACCATCAGAGTTGTTGGTCAAGGCTTCCTATGGCGGTAATGTGCGTTGCATGCCCTTCACTTGGAGGTGGGGATGGTCACACGGATTTTAAATGCGTGATGAGAGGAGGACTTGAGGAGCTTAGCCTGTCAGACCCAACTCTTCTCCCTGCGCTTGACTATCATCGCTTGTGTGTGTTGATATTGTTTATACACGGTGACACAAAAATCAGTGTTTATTTATATACATATTTATGAATCCATGTCACTTCACGAGGATAAGAACCAATTGTAGAACTCGGGGTTATACTAGAGCATGGCACACGCATCCAGCACTCGTGGCAGCTTACTTAGTACCAATAGATATTTTGCCACATCGAGCAACATGGACCCTTGTCCGAGTCTACTGGCAACATGTAGCTTCTCCTCAGTGAGAACCTCATCAAACAGAGAGTTTTCTTGGCTAGGTTCACCCAAGTCTATACCCCGAATGGCAGTCAGCACTCGAAGGGAAGTTGGTGCCACATAGGTTGGGTCCCTTTGGGATCGCCATTTGGCCAATCGCTCCTCAGAGACTGTCATGATCTGAGCCCCTAGTTCGGCCATTGCAACGCGGTTCTCACACCAACGCTGTTCAATTTGACTTCGGCCCTTTGTTAGTCGCTTTATTTGTTCTATCTCTAAGAGATTTGGTTGGCAGAGCACATCATTGAACGTGACAGTTAAGCGCAATTCGTCAGATTCCTCGTCAGAGATGAGTCGCATGCGTTCATGCAGGAGCCTGTCGTAGTGCTCGTTAAGATGTTCTTGCTCTTTCTAGGATAGAGGAAAGGGCAAGTAATCTCCAAGCTGCTCCTTGAGGATTGTGCCCACGTCCGCAAGGACGTAGACTCGTGTGAACACCTTGAGCTTAGCATCCAACTCAGCTAAGCATTCTGCGATACTTCTATGTTCAACGAGGGCTTGCTCGGTTGCCATCTCATGCAAGGTTCTAGGAGTTTGTCTAGGCTTTAGCATAGCTGGGGGTCCAGGCCTATATGAGCAAGATTGGTCAACGCTAGGATTGCTCATGCTCTTGGGGTTTCCATGTTTCTCTTGAGGCTTCGTTATTGCGTCATGGTTCTCCTTGGGTGTGACTGGTGTGAATTCGTCATCCCGTCGTGACAGTGTTGTATCCACTCTTGATTGGTCGATGTGAGTTCTATTGTCGGTGGGTTGAGTGTTGAAAGCAACTGTTGATGGAAACGGCTGCTTTGATTTTTCAGAGCACACGGATGTTACTGAGGTTTCACCGCTATTAGAAGAGACATCAATAGGGGACTTGATGCTTTATTCCCCAGCTCTCCATCGCTCTTGGTCTCAATGCTCTTGAGGTCCACAATCACCTATGATTGCTGTTGTCTTTGTTGTTTTCTCCTCTTTTTCCTGGTCAGTGAAGGTGCATCTCTCAACGACTCAGGACCCTGGACTAGGTCAACTGTTGATGTGCTTGGTTGGGCCTCAGCATTCTCTTTCTCTAGCGTGTCCTTATGGGACATGGCTGTGGCCTGCTGAATAGCCTTGCTAGGTTGTGAGAGCACAATTACCTCCCTTTTCGGAGAGTCTAGCTCTTCAGCCAACTCCCTTGAGTTTAACTCCTCCAGCCTAGGCTTTAGGCACTCTGAAAGTGCTAGAGTTTTCGAGGAAGTTGGTTGCAACACCTCCTCCACAGGTAAACTACTAAGGACACGTTCCACACAGGGCATTGTCACGGCCAAGGGCTGTGACTGCTGTGATCCCTGATTGGAAGTAGTATCAGCTAGTTTAGTGGGCTAGCTACCCTTGGTGGATTGCGGTGTCAGGTCCCTAGGGCGATCGGAAGTAGTCGCATCCTCTGTTGCCCTTTGGGTGTTTGTCAGTGTAGATCGGGCATGAGTTGATCTGGTCACATTGGGTTGCACAGGCATATCCTTGGGCCGAGAGCTACGGCTAGTGTCATGTCCCCCCTCTTGGATATTTGGAAGCCTTGATGGAGATAGAAATTGGGAGTGAGCAGCTGCCATTGACGATTGCTGTTGTGCTTCATGTGTCCGTTTGGAAAAAGAGGATGTAGGAGATCTAGGACTCTTGGGTGGACTTGGCACTAGCTGAATGATTTGCTCGTGTGGCTGTTAGATGATTTTGCTATTTGCTCTATTGAGCATTTACCCTTGTCGTGAGCAATATTGTGCCTATGATCCCTGCTATCCTCTTGGGGAATCAAAGGCTCCTTGGGCACTAGTGACTTTTGCATATCCTCAACGATTACACCTGATGTCTACTTGTCAAGCACGCTAGGCTAAGGATCTTTCTTTCAAACACTCATGTCTGGCTTCTTGCCTCGAGACCTAGAGTTTCTCTTAGATTTCCTCATGTGCTTCGTTGCTTTTGATACAATCTTGCCTTCAGCTGATAGAGATGGTTTAGTAGGGGATTTTGGTACCCAAATCCATCGGTTACCTGTGTAATACCCTTGAGCACGTAGCAACGCTTTGGATATCCATCGCGGCGTTGTGCTGACCCTCCATCGATGCCTGCATCTATAAGGCTTGGGCTTCTTTTGGGGCCTTCTACAATATTTGTAAGTCCAAAGCCTGTCTTTGGCGTTATCTCTTGACCTTCTTGTTTCGAGCATGGCCTCACTCACCGGTTCTCGTTGTTCTACTTGTGCTTGTATTAACTCTTCCAACAAGTCCTTGCTCTCGTCAGCAAGCTTGACTGTTATGTCAGCACCTTGCTTGCCTTTCCCTCGAGGTTTGATGAGGTCACCCTTGCTAAAGGTTGTGACTATCCTCACACTCGGTAGTGTCAGGTGTATCCTCTGTGCTACATAGTCGGCCTCACACTTGGTCGCCCTTTTGAAGGGTCTTCCTAGGAGGGTTTCTTTCCCGCAGCTAGCACTATTTGGAGGAACATGAAATAGGATAGGCAAGCTTTCCGTTTCAATTGTCGCAAGGATTTTGCACTTCCCTATGAGTGTTTGTGGGTGTCCCCCATAAGGGCTAAGAGTTGCACTAGTCGGTGTGAGCTCTGGTTGGCCTAGTAGGGTCCATGATTCATAGGTCAAGATGTTAAAATCTGCTCCTTCATCAATCAGAGCATCGATAGTATGCTCTCTTTTCGCGGTGAGTTTGACCGTAAGATAAGCAGGTGGTACTATGTCTTCATCTTCCGGGTCCTGGCTTGTAAATTTAAGCCTTCTGACAGATGCCCTTGAGTCCCCACTTGCATGACCAGACGTGGATTCTCCACTAATGTCTTGGGTTGTCTGTGCAATGTTGCTCAAGGTACATCTCTCGTCAAGAGTGTCATGTCTAGTCATCTTGGCATTTGTAGCTTGCTGATGTTGCATTTCGCTCTGACTAGACATGGTATGAACACAATGTCTTTGTGTTCTCGTGGTGTGGCCTTTTTGCCCTTGATGGCTAGATTGGCCCATTGAGGTTCTAGGGTCTCTGTTTGTCTCTATTCGGGCACGGGCTTTTGGTTGCTCTTTTGCAAGGGAGAATCCATGCTCGTGTAGAGCTATTGCTACACTAGGGTCCAATTTGGAGGACCTATCATAGCGTGCGTTTTCTCTCCAACCTACTCGAGGGAGGTGCGGAGGGGGCATAGCTCTAAATTGTGAACTACGTGATCTAAATTTTGGCCCACTGATGGATCTGTGATGTGCCTTTAGCTCTACATAGCCTTTGGGATCAATCTCGGGGTTTAGATGTGTCAAAATTTGCGTTCTAGATACCTGTCCGATTTTCAAGAATCCGATTATCAGATGTCCGATTTTCAGGAGTCTGATTATCAGAATCGAACGTCCGATTTTGGGTTGGTTCGTTCGGCCCCATGGTCCAATTTTGGTCACATCCGATTCTGGGAGTCGGATCGAAAAGTGGTCCGATTCTGGGAATCGGATTGGACAGGGTGGTCCGATTCTGGACTGGTTCGATTCTATGATTCGGACAGGGGTGGGTCCGATTCTGAACTGGTCCGATTCTACGATTCGGACAGGGGTGGGTCCAATTTCCTCGATCAGACGAGGCGTCTAATCGGACAAGTTGGTCTGAGTGGTCTGAATCCCAAAATCGAACGGGTTGGTCCGATCGGACGGTTGTTTGAACGTCCGATTCTCAAAATCGGACGTCCGATTCTGAGACTCGGACACTAAATCGGGTATCTGATTCCGTCGACCCGAACGTACTTTCGAGCATGAAATCGTCCAAAATCTTAAGGTATTGCTTATTGTAAGCTACAAGATTCCACAGGAACGATGCTAGAGTGATGGGGAAGAGATCTATATACCTGGGATAGCCAATAAACTCCAAAATGCAAATCAGCAAACGAATCAAACCCTCATGCCTTGTTATGACAGCAGAAACCCTGATGCTTTTTTTTTCTTTGTTTTTTCCTACCCTAATGCACCCAAATCACAAAGTAAATACCTACACTACTTCATTCTACAACATAAATCTCAAGAAAGCAAAAAACCTACTTGCCAAGGAGATCGAATACCATCTTCAACCCCCTCCCTTCCTACCTATCTCAAGCACCGGTTCGGGGGAAACCCCTTACTTTGATGCTTGATTCGAAGCGCGCAAGCGCTCAAGGCTTGAATCCGTTGGTCCCGGCAACAACGGAACCAAAATGTGGGAGCTCTCGCTCAATCGCCAAGACCCACGGACCGCTTATTGTTCAAGCATTCCAAGCCGAGCACTAATGGCTATCTCTCACATAGCCGACACGCCATCCATATCTACGGGTGTAGTGAGCTTACCTCCATGCCGTTTGAGTTACCTCCTCTCCCGTGCACTCCGGTAGCTCCACGATCCAAGTGCAAGCTTCAAGCAAGCTCCATCCTCAAGCTCCACGCTCCAAGCTCCATTGCCGTGAGCAAGACAAGAGAAGAGAAGAGAAGAGAAGAAGAAAGGAGAAGATGGAGAGCTTCTCCTCCTCGGTCCCTCACCCTCACACACTCACTCCCTCACACTCTCACACTCCCTCTCTCAAGCACAAGCTTGAGCAAGCAAGAACAAGAAGAAGGAGAAGAAGAGGAGAGCTACTTTTGGCCACACACAAGAATGAGCTTCTCATTCACTTTTCAACTTTATATACAAAACCCTAAATCCCTTTTGGGCGGTCATCCCCTTTTCCTCTTTTTTACATGGCCGGCCATAGCCTAGGCCCTTCTTCCCATTGTCCTTCTATCTTCCTAGATTCCTTTCCACCGCCCGTCTACATTTACAAATTGCATGGGTGAGAGCCCGGCGCTCTTTTACAAGATTTTAGGGTGCGCCTTTTTATTTTAAAATGCGCCTTTCCCCTTTTGCATTTGCCTTGGACTTTTAAGGTTTCCCTTGTGCTTTTGGACTTTTCTCCTATTCTTTCTTCAGTCAGGCTACCTTTTTTCCGCCTTTGCCCTCCGTCTTTTTTATTTCCTTTTGCTTTCTTCGTGTTGGGGTTAACAGAGGTCACTTGGTTATCCCCTATAGTGGTGGTGCCTAGAAAGAATGGAAAGATCTGGGTTTGTGTGGATTATAGGAAATTGAATGCAGCCACTATTATTGATCCTTTCCCTATCCCTTTTGCTAATTCTCTTCTTGATGATGTGATTGGCCATGAAATGTATAGTTTTCTGGATGGTTTTTCAGGCTACAATCAAATAAGGATACATCTAGAGAAGATATGGATAAGACGGCCTTCATCATTGAGTGGAAGCATATGTTAGTACGATCATGAATTTTGGGTTAAAAATGGGCCTCCTGAGTTTTAGGGATTTTCCTTTCCTTATTTTTGTTGATGCTTCTGATCTTGCTGTGGGATCTGTGTTAATGCAGGACAAAGTACCTGGATGGTATAGACCTATTTACTATGCAAGTCGGAGATTGAGTGTTGCTAAAAAGAATTATTCAGTAACTGAAAGAGAAGCACTTGGTATGGTGTATTCAGTTCAGAAATTCAGACATTGTTTGCTTGGAAATCAAGTCATATTTCATGTGGACCATTAGGCACTCTTGTTCTTGATCAATAAACCTTAGTTAACAGGAAGATTTACTAGATGGATGTTGTTGTTGCAGGAATTTGATTTCAAAGTTATTCATACTCCTGGGAAAGAGCATGCTATAGCTGATTATCTCAACAGACTGGACAATGATGATATGGAGGCAAGAGTTCCTAATCAGCTTCCTGATGAATGCTGAAATTTTTGAAGTTCAGGTAATAGATCTTAACTCCTATTATGATCAGCTGTTGCATTTCTTACAGGATGGAGTGATGCATGTACACTTTACAGTAGATCGAAGGAAAAGATTGGCATTGAAGAGTCAGTCATTTCAGGTTATTATGAATATTTTGTACAGAAAAGGAGTTGATAATGTTTTACGGAGGTGTGTTCTTGAATTTGAGCAACCAACAGTTCTTCATGAAGCTCATTCCAGACTGTCAGGAGGTCACTTTTCTGGAGAAATTACACGTAGAAAAATTCTGCAGACAGCAGGCAAGTCTATGGTGGCCTACTGTGTTGAAAGATGCTCATCAATATACTAATGAGTGTTTGCAATGAGTGAAGGAGGGTCAACCTCTTGATAGAGATAGAATGCAGGATCATCTTGTATTACCACTTGAACCATTTTAGAAATGAGGAATAGATTTTGTTGAACCCATTAAGCCAGTTGCAAAAAGGACATGTAATCGGTACATTTTAGTTTGCACTGATTATGCCACAAAATGGGTGGAAGCTCAAGCCTTGAAGGATGATAAAGCTATTAGTGTGGCCAAGTTTTTGTATACTAACATCATGACCAGGTTTGGATGCCCCATTGAGTTGGTTAGTGATAGGGTTAAGCATTTTTTGAATCAAGTTATTCAGGACGACCTGACTGTCTTTCACATGATTCTTCACAATAAGTTGACCCCATACCATCCTCAGGCTAATGGGCAAGATGAGAGTTCCAACAAGATATTACTCTATATCCTAAAGAAAATTGTTGAGGATAACAGGAAGGATTGGGATGTAAAGTTGGATTCTACATTGTGGGCTTTTAGGACTACATACAAGGTGACAACTAGACTTACACCTTTCAGGTTGGTGTATGGATTAGAGGCTGTGGTCCCTATGGAGTTTGTGGTCCCAAGTTTAAGAGTTTCTATTGAACATAAATTGGATCCTAAACAGTCAGTGCAACATCAGGTGGAACAGCTCCTAAAGTTGGAGGAAAACATGGTGTTAGCTGCCTATGTGTCATGAATCATACAGCAAAGGAGACAAGCTTGGGTGAATAGACACATTAAAAATAAAGTTTTTGAAAAAGGGAATTGGGTTGTTGTTTACAATTCTCGACTGGGAAAATTCCTAGGTAAATTGAAGCTTCGGTATGCTGGACCATTTATTATTTATGAAGATCTTGGACAAGGTACATTTTTGCTAAAAAGATTGCAAGGCAATATCTTGAAACCTACACTTAATGGTTTCAGGTTGAAAAGGCTAGTGCAACCTTATTATTCACCTATTAGTTTAATTTTTCATGTTGGTGCAAACGAGTTGGTTTTTGAGGGTTGCATGTATGAAGGGTCACAATTGCATGATTTTGACATGACAATTGGCACAAAAGAAGGGTCACTCAAAGAAGACTTAGACTTCACTTTTGAATGGAGAAGGAAACAGGGTCTTTTGATGTTTCTTCTCTTTCTCCATCACCGTGTGCTTCGTGCCTTGCTATTGCTGCCATGACCCCCACATATCGAAGCTCTGCAAAAGGAAGTTGGTGTTACCAAAACGTGCTCAATTGGAAGAAGAGGAGGAGGAGGAGTATGAAGAGTTTGACGATGAATGACCTACGTGACATAAGGATGAAGAATCAACATCGAAACAAGTGTCGCAATTGTCGAGTCCGAGTGCTGTGAGTACTCCCTTTGTTGACTCTACATTAGTCATTGATGTTGAGGATGAGGTCCACAGTGGTTGGCTGCAAAGTATTGGCCTATATGCATTTGCATGTCTACCATGGTCTCGATGGGTAGTGAATGTTAATGCGTCATCACAATTGGTTGTGTTGAGACAAACACAGGGTATTATTGAAGGCCGCATAGAATTAACTACATCAGTGGTTGCTCGAGCGTTTGCACTCCCCATGAATGACAATCTGACATTGTGGAGATGCAGTGAAGAGCATATGTGCTAAGCATTTGGGGACCCTGCTGGTCCTAGAAATGTCTATATCTTGAAAAGAATTGATGCTGTGAGGAAATTGCAGTTGCTTTGGTTCATGGAACGCTTCATGATTTTTATTAAAACCGACAGCATAGCCAGGGAAACTTATGGAGTTATTTACTATGCAGAGAACATTGGCATGCCAAATTGGGAAGGATTGATGCTTGATAGACTCATGACTGAGATTAAGATATCAAGGCCTAAAAAGGTTTTTCAAAAATCTCGAATGGGGTGTTATTTAGCTGCACTCTATGAATATGCTCAATCATAGTATCCTGATGTTGCTTTGGAGACTTTGCATGGTTTGAAACCATTTTCTACATCGGGTGATGTAGTGCAAGTTGATGGTCAGAATGCAGGTTTTGATTCTATCAAAAAGGATGATGACAATGATAGCCTCTTTGTAGGTAATGAACACAAAAAGGCTATTTATAGGGATTTAGTGCAGGTTGGATATGACAAAGAATGTGCTCGCAAGATTGCATTGGAATTTGTTAAAAAAGATCATCAAGATGATAATTTTGTGGATATACATGTTGGGTTGCAGGTTGAACATAAGATGTTGATGGAGAGGTTTGAGCCTCTTTAAAATGTTGAATAACAGATATTGCAAAATTTGGAAGTGGATGTTGATGCTTCTATAGTATTAAAGTCTAAATTTCATGAGATTCAGCATGCTTTGATTACTAATGTTAAAAATACTTGGCAGGTTATGGCTGGGAAATTTTAGAAGGTTATGGCAGGTTATGGAAATTTTAAGTCATCCACCGGGCTATGCCAGGTGTTGAGGCTCGAATTGCACTTGCTATTAGTACTTTTATACCTTAGTACTGGTATACATGTAGAACCAACATATGTAAAGTGACTTAAAATGTCATATGAAGTTTTTAGCTGACATTTAGGTGCCTTCGTGACGTTCAGGAAATTGTATCTTTTGAGATCCTGCGTGATGAGTAATACCTTCTTCAAGAAAGCGCCAAATTTTGGTCACTCATATCTGGTTCTATTACTATGTATTTGTGTCCTGAATAGTTATGATGTCTATTTCAAGTTATCTGATCAGGAGTGGTTGTGATGACAGAGAGCTGTGTGATAGTTTTCAAGACAATAGTTCTGCGTTGATGAATGCAATATGTAGTTCATGCTCGGGGGGGTCACTCATGAATATATGTATATATAACGTGAGTTCAAAATAAGGGGTTTTTTAAATACTATTTTTATACTTTTTTTTACATACAGAAGGGTGTCATATAAAGGGATTACTTACAGATTGAATAGAAAAGGGTTGTGTTTTATTCAAGAAAAATTTATAGATTAGGATAT
Organism: Lygodium microphyllum; assembly: GCF_053477565.2. NCBI lineage: Eukaryota > Viridiplantae > Streptophyta > Polypodiopsida > Schizaeales > Lygodiaceae > Lygodium > Lygodium microphyllum. The sequence continues at coordinate 1,745,401 of NC_141143.1, read as the reverse complement.
TTATAAATAGACCATGAACGCACATTATATCGAGGATATTTATATAGTGAGCCCCCTGAGAGTTCATGTTTGCATAATGTTCTTGAAGAATAAATGTATGAAATATGTAGTTCATGTTTGCATAGTGTTCTTGAAGAATAAATGTATGAAATGGATGGAAATCATGTCAGGGAGTTTCTTGCAGTAAAATAGTCATTTCAGGTAGTTTGATGTTTCATGTATTTTCTATTATGGTCTTGACAGGCCATAATAGGGTCCTCTATTCTAGTTCTAGTTTAGAGATCTTGTTGAGATTGGGGATTTTTGGTTCCAATTAGTAGGATTCCAGTGTTGTTGTGGAGTTGCCAATGGAGGAACTATTTGAGGCCATTGTTGTTGTGGTTGAACCATCATTTGAGGTACTGTCATTTGCGGTCACAGTGGATTTAGTGCATTGTATTGTGGCGTTGTTTGCGTCTGGGGGTAGGGGTAGGGAACTGTCCTTGAGACTGCATTTGGTGGGTACACTATTCCTGGTATGGGAGAAGGTAAGAATCCTCTTCTCGAGGTCATTGACATCCTTGCTTCAACTTCATCATACAATCTTGCACCTTCCACTACAGCTTGCAAATTGATTGCTCTTCTCAATTCCACAAACTTATGAACTTCTAGTTGTAGGCCTCTGAGAAAAACTCCCTCCTAGATGCCTTTATCCAAGTGATGGTTAGTCCATCTCTTCAGCATGGATTCCATTCTAGAGACATAAGCTTCCACTCATTCACTAGAGACACTCCTCTCTACATCTGCTCTTCAAAACCTTCATGCCTAAATTTAGTGAGGAAGGCCCAAGTTCAAGTCGTCCCATGTGCCAAAAGTTCTTACTGCTTGTCTCTCATACCACTGAAATATCACGCCTTTGAAAGTGGCTGGGAATATCACGAACCAATGCTCAAGGGTTTTAGCATTGTTAGCCACACACGCTACCATGAATTCTGCTACATGAAGATCAATGTCTTCATTGTACTCTCCCTTAAAGATGGGCAATGGGACTATATTCACTAGCCTGTCATCTATATTTCCAAGACAAATCTAACTAGGAAGGGGACCTTGACTTGCCATGGGAACTTTTATAAAGAGTGCTACTAGGTCATCAAAGGAGGCTTCTGCTAGCTCATTCTCGGCTTTGATTTTTTCTTTCTCTCTTCTCACGTACCTCTAGACTTGTTCTAGTGCTTGCCCCTTGATTGCATCATTCATCAGGGAGTCAGCTCCACCCAATTGGTTTGCACTCCATAGAACAAAATCAGAGGAGCCCTAGTCTCTAAAGGACTCTGTGGCCAATATCTCTTTTGCTTCCTTTCAACATCTCTAAATTTAGCTTTTAGTCCACTACAGAGGGGAAGATATTCCATTCTAAAAGTATCAAAACTCATTCTTCTGAGCATCATTGTGGTGTCATCATCATAGTAATACCAACTTTTGATAGTTTCAACAATGTATGTTGTGAAGAATACTCTATCCACCAACTTCTAGTGGGTTGCTAATTGGAAAAATAAGAGATTGTCAATGCACCATGCGTCCAGTGTGTCCTGCTGTTGAGCATCCACGAAAAAATTCCAACTCTTTTCTTTCTTGTTTTCTTGAACCTCCACTGACCACAACTCATGAAGCTTCTTCATGATCTCCCACTTGATGATGTATGGAAACTTCTCAATGAATGCCAAATCTCCCATGGATGATCATTCTCTTTGTTTCTGCACTTCAGTTTGCTCCCAAATAGTTTGCCACCAAGATGCGCATCTCTATTACTTCAATAGGGAGAGGAAATAGCCCACCACATAGAGCCTATTATTATGATGGTAATATGTTTTTGCCATTGTGAAATGAACTTCTTGTAAAAAGTGGCTTTGGAAATGAGAATCTCCAATTCTTTTATGGTAGAAGGAACTTTGCAAGCATCCATTGAATTCTTCTCCTCTTGGCAATTCCATTTCCTTCATTTTCAGTCTCTTCTGATGTTTATTGATGGCAGTCTTCCCCAGCTGCGCACCAAAAACATGGATCCCTAAGAGGAACACCAAGAAAATAGGGAATCTACTATAAGAAAATCTATTTGGTATCATCAACAAACATATTTTTCATATTTGATATGTCTACAACAAGGAAAAGAACACCGGGAACAAGAAATCTTCACGCAGCTTCATAGAAACAATTCTCCCACGGCTTTAACTTGAATAAAATTGATTATGCTCTTCATATTCTTCATAGAATTCATTAAGAGACCACAAAAACACAAGAGAATATACCATTTTGGATGGAAATCATCACATAATATTCTTCTTCAAAAGTTCCATAGCTTTCTCTCACAATCTCTCACTCATATATACATTGTTTTTCATAGAATTGGCTATCTCTCACACACACACACTCTCTCATATATAATCTCTCTCAATTGTACAATGAGATAATAAATAATAATCATTCATAACCCCTCTTAAGTCGTAAATTCCCCTCTCAAGAGGTATGTCTAGTATGAAAGGTCACTATAACCACTATAATGTCTCTTTGTAGCTCCACAATGTCACTATCACTTTAGTCTTTACTTGAAGGCTTCAACTAGCAGCTACTTCTTCAACTTCTTTGAGATATTTTGAATTTATATGCATCATCTCTTCCCAAGATTGGAAAAATTTCCCAATCTACATATTCATCCATCATCACACTTACAAAGGCATACAAAACAAAACAAAACATAAACAGAGGCTCTACAAAAGCTCAACAAGAACAGAGGGTTTACAGAACCATACAGGTCATCAGAAAGCCTTGAACTTACTTAAATCATTCCAAACCATAAAAAATAAATCAAAAAGATTCCAAACACTCTCAAAATTTATTAATCATTATTTCAACCTCTCATACAGAAGGAAAATAAAGCAAAGTAGAAGGTCAGCACACTTAAGCAGAACCAATCAGACACTAACAGGGCATCAACAGAACATATCAAAACATCACATCTCCACTATAAAACATCATGAGCTTCTCAAAACTAATCAATCTCATCCAAAACACTCTCAAACACTTCTAAAACAACTAAACATCATACAAAATCCATCAAAAACCAATCATTCAATCCACAAAAATAATAAAAATCAACCAAAAAATCAAATCGTATCAACCCTCAACATAGGGATCATAAGTTAGAGATTGAGTAGTGGAGTGAGTCTTTTCCCCCAATTTGTGGGCTTCAGGATTGTGGTGTAAATTTCACTACCCCTCTTGGTCATTTTCAGTAGGTCCACTCTTGCATGCATCTTTTAATGTTTCCTCCCATGCTTTGGCATCATTAATGGAGCTTATTTAAGTCTTCTTCCTCATCCTCTAAAATGTATTGTCCTCTTGAAGAAACCCTAATGGTTGACAATAGGGGCAACCATTAAATCTATCCACTACTTGATTGTCTTATGGGTTGAAAAGCCTATGCAACAACCTAGTACCCAATATACATAGCATGTTCAACATCATTCCATATCCATCCAAGCATCAATTATCTCTATATGCAAGTATGAAGCTTTCGGTAGCATACATGTCATATTGATTGCATAATTTCCAAGTTCAATGCATGGATGCCTTTATTACTACATTTGTCTCATGTTTTAGCATTTTATATCAAGATATGGGGTATCCATTGAATGTACCTACACTTGCATATGACTATTGGGATTTGGATCACTAGGACCTCGGACCACGTTGTGCACCCCTTTAAGGTATTAAGTAGTAAGGGAGAGTCACCTCTCTTTTAGCTTACCAACTCATCTAGCATTAGCCTTTTCCTTAGTTGGCATACATATGGTATGACATTTTTAACTTAAGTAATTGATATGAGATGCATGGATGGGAAACAAATTGTTGGCTTTTCATAAGATGCATGGAATGGACAATTAAGTGGATGGGGAAGGGATTATCTTAGTAGTCTAGTGACTCACTAGAAGCCAACTTACCCTTTTACAAATTATTTTGCATACTATCACTAGATCAACACAATAAAGTTAGGTAATCCATGGTTAGAGATTTAAAATGAAACTCAAGATGATGGGGATGACATTGAATACAACACTATGGATTATTCAATGAAAATTTGAGTTTCTTCAATATATGAGTGCAGATAGAGAGTGGGATAATCTAATCTTTCCATTTCAATAAGAAAATAGAGCTTAATCAAGTGAATTAATGAGGTTTGGATGAGATTGAATGGATTACCTCTTTAGTGGATTTCATCTGAGCCATAGCTTCATGCATGGTGCTTCATAGCTCAATCACGTGCAATGATGAGCCATGAATACTTGGAAGTCGATGGAGCTTCAAAGGGGAAGAGCTTTCAACTTCCTTGAGTGCCCAATCCAAAATTTTTGCTCTCTTGATAGAAATCCCAAAAATTCAACTCCATAATACCTTGTGATGGTCAAGATGCTTCAATTTCTTTTTATTCTTGAGAATTCTTGACTTATTCTTGCTATAGATAGGTCATAGGGCTAGGAATTAGAGAGTTCTTGAAGGGTTTTTTTTAGCTTGGGTCAAGTTACATAGTGCAGTAGGTGCAAGAATTTCAGGACTGCCAAAAAGAATTTCAAAACTTTTTATATTTCTACTAGGGAAGAACCTTATGTCTTCTCTCAAAGAGAGCATAATCATCTTTTAAGCAAACCAAATATCTCCCAATCGGAGCTATGGTCTAGGAGATATTGCAATATTTGTGCACAAGGGTCTTATGGACAAGGTATAAACCATCATGAGTAGAATAGCTAAAATGGGGAGCATAGCCACAATGAGCAGTATGCATACAATGGGTAGTATACATATAATGGGTAGCATGCTTAGAATGGCCAGCATGGCTTAAATGGGCAACAAGGTGCTTATGTTCGAGAGATTCAAAATAAGATGATCCTCACCAAATACAATTGGCAATCATCGTCTCCATCACTTTTAGAAGAGTGGATAGCCAAGTTGGAATCTTAATTTGACCTCTACCCCAAGACGAATGAGCAAAACATTCATTTTGCAACTCTCCATCTCGAGGGTTTTGCATATACCTAGTGGTGCTATGTTAAGTGCGAAAATCAACCTATACATGGGTGGGAGGACTTCAAAGCACACACGGTGCTAGTTTTGTTTCTTCAATTGAAACAGAGTGGTTGAGAAGAAGGTGATACCAATTGGACCAATGTAGCTTATCCATGAGAGAATATACAAACCAATTTCTCAAATTGACAATGTGCGTGAAAAGTATTAGTAATGGCACCAAATTGTAGAAATATATATATGGGTTGGAGCCTAGTTTGTCCATTAATGTAATGGCACGATTTAAGCCCACCACACTTCTTGAAGCAATAAAGCCGGTCGAAAGGCATGCCCATAAATACAAGAAGGATATTGGATTTCATCACAATTTTGGACATCAAAGGGTAGCTAGACAAAGCCCTCAAGGAGGTGCTTATGGGGGAGGTAACATGCCTTAACATCACATTGTTCTTGAAGAGCTATAGCACTGACCATAGTTTGTATAGTGCTTGAAGGTATGGAAGAATACTCTTAGTTTCACTATAGTTTGGTTTTTAATTGTAGTGTTGACATATTTCAACTTCTATGCTTCTAGTGTATTATAATATTTTTCTTTTTGCTAACACGTAAGATGTCTAGTTTGTGTAGGCAAAAGGCATTGAAGAGGGAGACTTGGAAGAAAGAACAAGTGAATTGCACTACCTTAGGTTACAAAACTTGTACTTTGCAATCCAAGTGAAGATTTGGTAGCTTTCACTTATTATATATTGTATGCTAGTCAAATTGTGGCTTCCAATGCTTTATGTAAACTCATGTATACATTTAACACAAACAATAATATGATTTTGTCATTCTCATTTTGCTTTTATATTGTCCTTCAACATTTTGTTGTGCCAAGCTATGTTATTGTATGTAATTTTCTATACCATAATGTTATCCAAAAGACTTGCCATCATGTGTGGAGCATGTGTGTCACCTATTGGGTGGGAAAACTTAGATAAAATGAGCAAAAAGCCTATGATGATGATTAAGGCCAACTTGGCATCAATCACCATGGCCATCACATGGGCATCGCCATAATCATTATGTGAAAAATCAGTAGGAGCATGGGAACTTTTCTCAAATCTCGAAGAACAACGAGATGATTGTCAAAGGACACGAACAACGAAAGCGTTGACCTAGAGTTATGTCTTAACCGATTTACGCTGTTTTAGGGGAATGGAATGGGACTATGCCTTATGGCAGAGAGGTTGAGCTTTGCATCCCTCTCGTTTCCCATTCTCTTTGAACCAAGTGCAGCGTGAATCCGCTTCGGACCTGGCGTTTCTGCGTAAAGTAGCTCGCTTGGGTCCGAAGCTAGTTGCTGTTAGGAAATGACCAATCAGGAAAACCCTAATTCCGGTCGATCGGAACCATGACCATGAGCAAAAGTGAAACACTAAATGCTAAGTTTAGTAGACTTCACCTCAACACTATAAAGTTGATGCATTTTATCAAATTGGAAACAAAGCATATCGAATTCGGTAGTTTTCCAATATGTGAAACAGAAAAGTAATGGAAAATTAATGATAAAGGCAAAGTCATATGTTAAAGATAAAGCAAGACACATTATATGTAGTCACCTTCAAATCTTGCAAAAATACGAGTCAAATAAATAAAGTGTGCCAAGTTACCTAAAACATTTGACAAGATCATTGGCAACTTGATATACTACATCAATTTACCAAGTACTTCTCAAAATGTTTTGGGCAACTTGATATGATGTATCAAGTTTCTTGTATATTTGTCAAAGTCTCTAGGCAACCGAATCTAATCCATCAAGTTGCTCGCAAAATTGGATATATCTCTTGGCAACTTGATGTAGTGCATCAAGTTGGTCGTAACATAGACTATATTTCTAAGTAGCTTGATGCAATGCATCCAGTTGCACACAAAATTGTCAAAGTCTCTAGGTAGTTTGATACATTTCATCAAATTATATCTATATTTATGTAGATGCCAACAAAAGTTCTAAATTTCCTTGGAACTTGATTTAATGCATTAAGTTGTGGATGAAGCTACATATATTTACTTCCATTCTAAAAAATTTCATGTTTGGAACAAAATAAGGACCCCTTGTCTTCATAAAAAAAGGTAAATCTACATTTTAATTTATGTAGACGCTAGCAAAAAGCTCTAGATTTCCTTGGAACTTTATATAATGCATCAAGTTGCAAATGAAGCTACATATATTTCCTTCCATTCTAAAAAAATTCATGTTTGGAACAACATAAGAATGCCTTGTCTCCATCAAAAAAGGAGGGGTGAATGGACATAAGCTAATGACAAAGATGGTGCAACATAAGAGGAAGATGAATTGGTATTAATGCCTTGTAAAAATGAAAATCCACCTTTTATTGAATGTTGAAATTTCAATTGTTTTCTTAATTAGTACTTATTTAGCTATTGTTTAGAAATATGTTTGCTTCATTTAGGAGCATCGTAATGATTAGAAAGTTTTGTATAACAAAAAACCTACACTCTCCTCTTATAGATCTATATAAATTTGTCTCCTTAATTTAGGCTTCTTTTCAAGAAGATGAATTTTATGTAATATGAAAAATTTAGATTTTTGGTATCATGTTTTAAACATATTGACTCAAAAATATGTGCTTTTAAAATATTACATAAAAAAGCAAAAATTTGGGGGAATCTTTGCAAAGATTCCAAATGTTTCTCTCAAGACAAAATATTATCCAAAAGGTTTGCAATTGTGTTTGAATTGACCTAATCGGCTTACATATTTTTAGTGAAACCCTCGCCTCCCCTCCCCCCTCCCCTCCTCAAGGGTGCAACAAAAGAGAAAGATGAAGGAAAGGTAAATACCTTACAACAATGAAATTTGTCATTATTTTTAAAAAACCTCTACTTGTGGAGATTTTCTATCATTTTTTCAAATAGTATAAATTTGGAAACCTTTTTAAAATCTCACCAACATGTGTATACGGAGTCTCATAATGAATAGTAAGTTTCACACGATAAAAAAGATATGCGTACTTCTCTAATCATCCCCATTTAATTTTTCTTTCAAAATCGATGTACTTTTCAATATGACAAATATGATATTATTCAAAAAGTTTAGTCATTTGCATAACATTTTTTCAAAACATTGACTCAAAAAAGTTTGATTTTGAATAATTACATGAAAAAAGGATAGCTTTTTAAGGGAATCTTTGAGAAGATTTCAAATGTTTCTCTTAAGATAAAATATTACCCAAAAGGTTTGCAAATATGTTATGTAGTTGTAGCGCTTTCAAAATGCATGAAAGATTGCACTTATTCTTGGATTTCCGGATGCGGGCCTTTTGATGGGTTGCAAAGCACGATTATAGATGTGGTCATAGTTTTTTTAAAAGTTCAAGAAACACAGTTAAGTATTACATTTCACTAATATGTAATACTTACATATTAATTTATGAGTATTACATCAATAATTAAGGTTCAAGCTTTCTCTAAAGTTTGAACCTTGATTAATATTAATTTAATTAATCAATGATTGTTACTTGAAATTAAACCATAATAAAAGATGCGGAGATTAAATGCACCTCCTACACAATGGTGAGATAGAGACAGGGGGGGGAACATCATTGATAATCAATGCCGGACACTGGGACACTGGACGCACAAGCTCAGAATTTCAGAAGTCTCGGGGGTCTCCCTGTCGTTCCTTTTCTTTTGATTGACAGTACACGTTACTACCATCTAAACAAACACATGCACGCACACACATCGAATGATCGAGACATTCAAGACATGCACGCACACACATACCCACATCGACACATACAAGACGCACAGAGACAGACAGAGCAGGAAGAAGAAGAAGAAGAAGAAGAAGAAGAAGAAGGTATCTACACTATAGCTTCTTCAATAAGTCGTTGAGAGAGAGAGAGAGAGAGAGAGAGAGAGAGAGAGAGAGAGAGAGAGATGGTTCAGACAACAAGGGTCGGTGCAGTCAGTGTTATCGGAATCGATCACACCGAGATCTCTTCTCAATTACTAGCTCCTCCTCCCCAATTATCATTATTACATGCCACCACCAGCTGCACTTTGCCGCGGCCCTCGCCTGTCGAAGAGGACAGAGATCGCCAAAAACTTGCGCTTAAACAGCGTCCTCATCATCATCATTCTCCAGCTGGCCTTCATGGTCACACTTGCCAATCCCATCAAACTCACAGCGACGTCAACAATATTGTAGTCTTCCCTTCCTTCCTTCCACCACAAGTGAAGCACCTGCGGGACTCGGCTGCACGTGCCATGGCGTTGCGGATCGAAAGACTTCCTGTACAGGTATGACCTTCTCAACACCTTCATCAATCCCAATTGCTGTAATATGGCGCATATTCTAGTGGAAATCGCAGCAATTTATAACCACAATTAGCCTGCACACTCGCCCGTTTGGAGATGACAATTAGATCGACATAACGATACTGCAAACAAGCTATTGTATCTCCATCCGCTTCCTTTCACATGAAGTAAGGAAACCAATAGTACCGTACTTATCTTCATTCACTCTAATTTACAAGGGTACGTATGCCTCGTGAATTCATGTACAGGATCTTTATTTACGGCCAATAAGCAGTTTGAGCTGCATTCTTGCAGTTGTGCACATTCTCCAACTGGTTGATAGTTTTAGAAGAGCTATATGCTATATTTTTTCAGTAGACCTGCAGCTTCATTAGGGAACTTGATATAATGCTGCTCAAAATTGTGCGGATCATTATCAAATTCAACTGCTTTTAGACTCTCAAAAGAGAGCTGTTTTGTGCTTCAATAGCTGTAGACATTTTCAATAAACAAACTGTTAAGAAATGGGCACTGAATACTAGAGTGAATATATTTAGAGCCACTGCTATGAAGGATCATGAGTTGAACTCATCTTTCTGTATACTCATGAACAATTGAACACAGCAAAGTTGCTATGATGACTAGTGTATTCCAGTTTGGATCATGGGACAATAAAGCCAGACCATGAGTGTAGTTGGATGATATGCACAGATGCACATTGTTGCATGCATTTGGGATTGGCTATGGCAACAGTTATCGATCTACATCATCAGGCATATTGAGCATGGAAGAATATGTGCCGTTTCACTGAATCGCTTTAGAGTGAGCTTGTCAAGCAGCACATTGTGCATAAGAAATCTTTCCAAAACTCAGAAAGCAGGGCAGTCAATGTCAGCATTGTCAATCATTGGGCTGTTGCAGCCAACTTTGTAACTGAATTGCTACACAGGCCACTGGTGTAGCCTTATCTTGAGAGTTATTGTTTTGTCATTTTGTGTTTGGTATCCGTAGAGGCGAATAATGGTACCCTTGGAACAGAACCCAGTTCTCAGACATCAAATGACAAGTAAGTTTTTCCAAAAATCCCATGATGATATGGAACCCAGTTCTTGGACATCAAATGACATGCATTCGTGGGATATTGATTTTTGACATGTAAGATGTGTTCTGTTCACTCTCGAATATATGCGGGTTTTAACTAATGTTGCAGGTTCAGGGAGTCTGGCAACCTCCATGTATTAGAGCATGAGACCGACTAGCTTAAACTGAAAGGGGACCAAAGTGATCAGGGAAAGTGAAGCTGCATAAAACTTACAAGATAATCATCAAAATAAAAGGTGCCTATGGAAGGACTTCAATACCATGCCATATATAAAAGAGTGGATGCCAATAAGCGACCAAAATACCCCATGAAATGACCCATGAAATGAATGAATTTACTTACAACATCGCCTGAGGTGCATTTGAGAGCTTGACACACTGTAGCTCGTGGCTTCCCAATGATGATCATGGTTGGGTGGTGAGTTAGCCTACACCTCTGTTCTGTTTCATTGATACATGCTACAGTTGTAGTTTCTTGAATTTCCTGCTGTCTTGCAGGCCTTCTAGGTTCTCAGAGTCGACTGGGACCTCGACTTGCGGACCTACTTCAGGATTGTGTTTTACTCTTGAATCTGCAGTTATCTTATGGAGTAGCAAGAAGCAACACATTGTTGCTCTTTCTTTAGCATAGGAGAACATCAGGGCCAGTTGTGTGGCTGAAAGATTGCTTGGATACACTGGCTTTCTAGAGTCACACTCGTTCATCATTGAGTGCAACAATGAAATCTTCTTGACTATTGCGAATTTGATCTGGTGTTCAATGCTTGCACAAAGCACATAGAGATCCAATATCATTTTGTAATATAGGTTAGGATCCTCAGCATGGAGTTCGAGATAGTCTAATCTTTACCCAGGGCAATGTGGTGGATCTAATGATAAAGACTCTTCTATTGCCTTTGATTCTTTGAGACTTGGAATGGGTAGGTGTTTAAGCCTCACAGGATTGAGAGGGAACTTGTGAGCCCTAGCACTAAACCAAGTGGCAGACAGCAGGGCTCCACTATTTTAGCCTTTTTTGGGGTTTTACTGGCCTTGGGCCAGTTTGTGCCTAGCCATTTGGTCATTTTAGGGCAGACTGATTGGTGCCTAACTCTTAAAGTTCTATGTTTGTTTACAGGCAGCATTGCTAGCATCACATTGAGATTTAGATGGTTTTAGAGAACTTGAATAATCAAGCCTGGCAGTGTACTTCCATCCTTGGGAAGCTTTGATCTCCTTGTCAGCCCATTTGAACGTAAAACCTGTCTTCTGTAGACCATGTAGTGGAGCTGCGATCCTGGCAGCTCCCTTCATGAATCTCATGCAAGAAGACATATGAAGCTTTGTACATCATGTACACATGTCAAATGAGGCCATATCACCATAACATTTACAAGTTCAGGATCTATGCAAAAGGAATTTCAAAAACAATATATCCAAAGTATTGAATGCTTTCAATTTGCATACTTTTCAGGATGGACAGTTTATGCTTCTGTAATTCCAAAATTTTTTAGCGAGATGTCTCCAATATTCCTTCTCTTTCTTGCAATAACTGAAATATCATCAAATTATGTACATGCACATTTTTAACATAATTGAAGAAAAGCTCGTACTTCAGTCCATCATCCTATTGTTAACAGAAAAGGAAGCAGAGCCTTGAAAAAGGAGTAATTATTGGGTCTAAGCTTTTCTTAGAGTTTTGTTTCATGTCTACAGGTTCAATTTTTCTATAGACAGTTGTAGATCTGTCAATAACCTTCTGTAAATTTTGGTCTGTTTTATTAGACAAGTTTTTTGGAGAAGCCGATCATGACAAGCTGTGTAAAACCTAAAAAATTCAGAAAGGATCAATGCCCTGTGCTTCTACTTCATGGGTTTGATAGGTAAAATTTAAATGATCTCTTAGATGACTTGAACTGCATATGCCAGAGGTTGACACTATTGCATTTTCTTTTCAGCTCTTGTCTTGAATGGAGCAAGACATACCCCAAACTTGAAAGACACAATTTGGAATGTTGGGCCGTTGACATACTTGGATGGGGATTCTCATGTTCTGGTAAAGCAACTTTAGCTGTAAAATACCCAAACAAAGTACCAGTGCTAATATATTTGAACAAAGTATGATAACTATTTGTATAATAGGATTTTATGTAAAGGACCATAGGGTTACAAGTGGAACTGATGCGTCAACTTGAGGCACCTGATTTATCTTGAATGTTGTTCTGACAAGAAACTCTTATTGACAGAGGGACTGAAATCTGCTGGTGTTGCTGAAAAAAGGGAGCATTTGTATCAGGTAATATTCTCATGACTCATTAATAGGATGAGGATTTTAAGTGTACAGTGGACTGCCAATTACTAAAGGGTACATTCTTCTGCATTTAGTTTTGGCAATCTTACATACAAAAACCCGTAATTCTGGTGGGCCCCAGTCTTGGAGGAGCTATGGCAATAGATTTTTGTCTTGCTCATCCAGAAGCTGTGAGTTAAAAATTTGAGAATTGTGTGTTCTTCCCTCTCATAGAGGTTTGTCATTGGTAGTAATTTTCTAACATGTCTTTAGGTATCAAAACTGATCCTTATCAATGCACAAGGTTATGCTGAGGGCACTGGAAGATTGGCAGTGTTGCCTAAACTTCTTGCTTACGCTGGGGTAAGTATGTCTAAAATGTGCTGATATCTTCAAACACCAATCAAAATGTTGGGTGTCTTGCATGTACTAATGAAATAATGGCATTCCATGCAGTTTTTCTTAAAAATGAAGGTCTAATGTAAAAAAGTTCTCAGAATTTCTAGAAGGTTTAGAATCCAAATGTTGAGAAAAATGGTTTGTTAAAATGGAAGGTGTTTGTTGTAACTGCTATCAAAAATGGTGTTTTATGAACAGTGATTCTTTAGAAACATTCATGAACATGCACAGAGTGTTATATGAGTGCTAGAGAAAATCATTTTAATTCTTATTTACTGTTGACAAAGTACTCTACCTGAGATATTAATGTATGGCATTCTGTTGCAGGTGCTTTTGTTGAAGAGTGTGCTATTGCGGACTTACGCTTATTTTCTTATTCATCATAGAATACAATGGAATGCAGTGATTGATCATCTAAATGTATGATAATCAGCTTTTACTTATGAGGAAGGAATTATATGCAGCAAGATTCAAGTAGCAGGTTTATCAAGATATTGTTTTAAAATGGCTTCTTGGTTAGGGGTTTTGCATAGTATCACACGAGTATCAATAAAGAATATGTAGATTCAGTGGAGGGATATTACTAAGAATAATTGTACTTTATGGCATTTGAAGGATTAGTTCAAGCTATGATTCAATAAAACTAATATCTAATCTCTACCTTTTTGTGTTTTCTGTATCCAAGTACAACTACATGCAGGAGATTATCTAACATTTTACAAGACATCCCAGATTATCTAGAGGTTAGAGAAACACAAAAGATTTTTAGTGATTGTGTGTGACAGTAAGTTGTCACCTTTGCTAGCTTTGGAGTAGCTTTGTGTTCAATTTTTTGACCTTTGTATTGAATTATTGCCTATTCTAGGCACAAACAGGTTTGTCTTGGCCATGCCTCCCTCTTGGTGTATGGATTTGGGAGGAGTACGATCCTAGCGAGAGTAGCTTCAGTACATACCTCATCCCCTTTTCTTGATACACCATTGAATTAAGAGGTGCATTCCTAGTTTGACTGCATGAGGTACTTTCCTAGTTTGGCTGCACTATTGAGATTTTTTGTAATGAACGGGGATCACGGGAACATGGCAGGGGAACATGCCAGTCATACTGACGGTATATGTGTAAGAGGGTATTTTTAGGCATCACAGAAATTATCAAGAAACTCTCTTTTCACCTTCTCAAGCTTCCATGGCTTCTTCTTCTTCTTTCTTTTTCCCTCTTTCTCTCTCTTCTTCTTGCCTTTCTCTCTCCTCTCTCTCTTCTCCTGCAGTCCTTCTCTCTCTCCTTCCCCTTAGTTAGGACAGTTAGGTCTCTTTCATTACAAGTGGTATCAGAGCTTTGTCTTTGATCCTTCTCTTTTCCCATAGATTTAGGGTTCTCACAGTTTCCCACAGTTAGAAAACTCTAGTTACATCTCTCTCACAGGTACACAGGAGTACTCAGGCAGGCTGTCAGCCCTCTTGAAGACTATGGCAGCCTTTCTTGGAGCTTTTCCAAGAACCATGGACACATTTGGAGACGGGCAGACAAATTTGACAGGTCGTCATTAATTTTCATGCAAGTTTCTTGAGGGTTTTGGGCAAAAAGGAGGGTAGCACAGTTAGAGAAGGCCAAAAGCTCAGTTACTTTTTAAGAAGACCTTCTCTCTTCTCCTTTCACAAGCTGCCTGCAAGCTCCCATGGAGGAAACCAGCCCCAAATCTTGCTCTCCCCCTTCTTCCATGAAGCATCAGCCTTGCCCCTTCATCTTCTGAAGCTCAGGAGCCACTGATCAAGCAGGGCTAAGCTGGGTGGTCATCCCCAACCCTCCAGGAGCAGCCCCGAAATTTGCCGCGCAAAAAACGGGCTGCTTTCTAGCCTGCTAGACAGCTCCCCAGCCCTCCTCTCCTCCTTGGATCTCACTCTTGGCTCTTGGCAAGTCTCTCGGGCAACATTGAAGGCTTCCTCCTCAGCTCTTGGACTTCCCTTTCCACTTCAAGAGACCCTGATCTGGTGCAGTCCATGGCACCATGGAACCTTGGCATCAAGCTCAAAAATCTTGAAGATTTTGGTCTTTTCTTGGTCCCCGGGAGTCCCTCTTCAAGCCTAGCTCAAGATTTTTCTTGGCCTAACCATCAAGAAGATTTTGGTCTTTTCTTGGCCTAACCATCAAGAAGCACGGGAAGAAGATTAGAAGCAAGATTTGAAGACATGCACTTGTGGGCAGCCATGGCTATGGGAGTAGAGCTTCAATTTCAGCAAGAGCTCTTCATGGGAAGGTCCTGAGCCATCCTTCCCCAAGCTTGACTTCACCCTTTCTTGACGGAGCACAACCATTTTGGAGCTATGGAGCATGCGGGATCAAATTGGAGCTCTCATGAAGGACTGAAGTGGCATTAGTATGGCTGCTTTCTTTTCCAAATGACTGAAGGTAACCGATTCTTGGCTCTTATTCTCTCCGTTTAAGCCTCTTGTTGAATCCTATCCACTTGTTTGAGAGAATGTATGAGTCCAAGTAGATAATAGGAGTCCCAGACATTATATTCATGCTGAATATTAATCCTAGTCATTTCCCTTTGATCTTATGGCATTGGAATGGATTTTACTCATACTGAAGCTTCATTGAGATTATATGTTTGCTTACCCATAACCCGTTTGGCTTCTTGTGAATTGGTTGAGCCAAGAATTAATAAAAAAATCCATTGTATAAGGGTGAGTAGGCAGTGAGTCACTACCGGTAAGCTCTCTATTCCTATTTCCCATTCCAATTCCATGCACTTCATAAAAAGCCCAAAATTTTGATTCTTGAAATGCATCTCATGCTGGGTGTTTAATTAATAAATGTCTACCATGTATATTCCGGGTGAGGAAAAGCCCGATGTCAGGCGAGGTGGCAAGATAAAAGAGGGGTGACCCCCCCTTGCCATCAAAGACCCTACGGTTTGGGAGATACACTCAGTTTTGTGCCCAGAGATACTGTGGGACAGGCAGCAGTCCTACAGCTGTCGTAGAGGGGATCGAGGGCTTTCATTTGAATCAAAAAGTTTGGTGATCGGAGCTTTCTAGCTCAAGATATCATCATTTCTGTAACAAGGGGTCTGGTGGACTGCACTTGGGATGGCAGGCCACAAGGGTAAAGCGAAGGCCCAGGAGGACTTTCAGCGTGAAATAAGGGACTCCCGTGCCTCAATGAACGATCCTAGCTCAGCCCAGGAGGATCGTGAAGACATGTTTGAAGAGGGTGCCCTCGAGATAGACCGCTTATCTTTGCTCAACCAAACCTTATGCCAACATGAGACCCATCATGCTGAACGACATCGAGAGATGGAGCAACGCTACAGGGAGATGGAAACTCGTCAAGATCACCGTCATTCTGAGATGATGGCCAAGATGGACTTACTCATAGAGCGCATGGGCGTCCTCATCCCCGCCATTGCCCCCCCCTTGGATCCACCCAAGGAGTATGTCCCTCCCCGTGAGGCTAACCGCCCTCCCCCCTTGGAGACCGGGCGTAGCCCACAAGGTCTCGGTGGTACCCATGGCATTCCCCATAGCACTTATGAGACGGGTGAGCCTTCCACTCGACATGATGAGCCCCTCCTTCCCTCCCCCGTTACGAATCCTTCAAGCCCATCCTTGGCACCCCAACTCCCCCGTAATGAAAGCTATTTGCACGCTCAGGGGAATGGCTCCAATGCAAATCTTGGGCAGCATGGAATGCACGGAGTACATGGGCAGCATGCATATGGCAATGGGCAGCATGCATATGGTAATGGGCAGCATGGACATTTTGGACAGCAAGGTCCTAATGGGCAATTTGGTCCTCATGTAATGCAAGGGGAGTATGGCCCCCATGGAAATTTTGGACAGCCGGGGATTGGACAGCAAGGCATGTATGGGCAGCATGTAGCACATGGCATTCATGGGCAGCAAGGCCCAAATGAGCTGTGTGACAAGATTGTGTTTACTAAATTCAATGGGCAGTCCTCATCCCCAGCTGAACTAGAGGAATGGACCTCTAAATTGGAAGCCTATTTTCTCCTCTACCCCCGTACCGATGAGGCAAAGATTATTTTTGCCTCCCTTCATTTAGAAGGTTTTGCCTACACATGGTGGAGATTCGTTCAAAGAGAAAATCAGCAATTTCGTGATTGGGAAGAGTTCAAGATGTATATGATCCAAGTTTTTGTCTCCCCGGTGGAAAAAGAACATTTGGCTAGGCAATCGCATCAATTTGATTAGCGAAATCTCACCGTGAGGGAGTACACCAACCAATTTATGAACCTATCCATGTATGTTGAGGCAGTCAGTGATGAGGCCAAATTGCATAAATACATTTATGGGCTAGATGCATATCTCTCAGCTGATGTAATGGCTCAAAAGCCAGCCACCCTGTTTGCAGCCATAGAATTGGCTGAACGCTATGGTCGGAAATACCGTCGCAATGAGGGCATGCAGCCCATTGCAGGACAGCAAAGATACCCTATCAGGAAACCCCCATATGCTAATAATTATCGCAGCAACAATGCAGGGAATGGCAGCCCCAAAATCCCTACTTACTCCACTTTTAATGCTGAAAGGAAATATGGGAGTTTTGGGACAACACCACCCTCCAAAAGTGACCCAAAGTATGCTGAAAATAAGACAAGGAATAACTTCAGTCCTAACGGTCAAAAATTCATTTCTTCTGAAGTTGTCAAGGATAGAAAAGCCAAAGACTTGTGCTTTAAATGCGGGGATAAGTACACAACTGATCATGCATCCAAATGCCCCTTCAAGAATGCCATTGTCAAGTTTAATAGCATGTATGTGCTAGAAGATAGTGACAAGTTAGAAGATGACTTGCATGACAACTCTCCCATGATGACACTTGCTGAAAATGCTGAATTTGAAGAGGATCTTGATACCGATCAGTTTTATGACTCACCAGACGGGTTCCCTTTTGACCCTGGTGGCTGCCCCATTGATGACATGCTTGGGAATGGGCCTTGGCACCCCTCATTCAACACTATATCAGCTTGCTCGATCTCCATGAATGCATGGACCGGATCTAGGAGCCCGAACACCCTACGAGTGCATGGTAACATTGATGGCAAGAGTGTATACATCCTCATAGATAGTGGCAGCACGCACAGTTTTGTGAATAAATCGACTCTTGGCCGTTTGACATGTGTTCCCACTGAATTACAGCAACATCTTCGGGTTCAAGTGGCCAATGGAAATGAGGAAGTGAGCTCCCATGTATGTGTGAGAGTGCGCAATGGAAGAAGAAAACACGAACACAGAGGAAAGACAGAGAGAAAGCAGAGAATGAAGGAAGAATATCTGCACTGGCTGAAATGGATGCTGAATACTCTGAAATGGACTGATCAGTCCATGCACGCAGCCCGAAGTGTCAGTGAGGGCACCAGATTAAGCTGGAAACAAGGGCAGAACCGATGCCGGAGTGGGAGAGGAGAGACTGCGCTGAATCTGAAAAAGAATGTGTATGGCTGATGGGGGGGGGGGGGACTGCTATATATAGCCCCCCAGCCATAAATCTGGCCGACTGGTCAAAAAGCTGGTCGACTGCACCAACAAGCAGCCTCTAAAGGCTGACTACCACAAAAAATAGCTATACCTAATCTGACAAAGCTCCTCTGTCTCCTGCCGAACTCTGATAGGAGCTCACAACCAGGAGATGACAGACTGACACTGAACTAGAGCAGTCTAACACCCCCTCTTAGATCCTGGGAGGGTCTGAAGATCTAACAACCGCATGTGATGAAGCAAAGAAGGCTGAGGCAAAGGCTTCGTGAAGAGATCAGCCGCATTGTCCGCGGTGGGACAATAGGCCACCGCCAGCTCCGAATCCACGATCCGCTCTCGAACATAGTGGTACTGAACCTCAATGTGCTTCGTTCGAGCATGAAACACTGGGTTCTTTGCCAGAGCAAGGGCACTCTGGTTGTCCATGCACAGCTCCGTAGGACCTGTCGGGGAAAAACCAATCTCCGCCATCAAGCGACGGAGCCAAACGGCCTCCATAGCGGTCGAACATAAGGCCCGATACTCGACCTCTGTAGAAGAAAGTGCCACAGTTGGCTGCTTCTTGCTGCTCCAAGAGATAGCACCAGAGCCAAGGATGAAAGCATAACTTGTAGTGGATCGACGCGAATCCACATCACCTGCCTAGTCAGAATCACTCCATCCAGAAAGAGTAATCTCATCTTCATACATGATCCCATAGGGTCGAGTCCCCTGTAAATACCGAAGAACACGCAAAGCAACCCTCCAGTGGTCCTGAGTAGGAATCTTCATAAAAGAAGACAACAAAGCCACCACAAAAGAGAGATCGGGTCGAGTGTGAAGAAGCCATATAAGTGAACCAACAAGGCACGTGTAACGGGTGGCATAAAAAAGGGGAACTCCATCTGCCAAAAGTTTGGACTCAGGGTCCGTGGGGCATGAAATAGGCTGACTCTCGGCCATACCAAACTCCGAAAGAAGCTCGGAGATGTAACGGTATTGCGAGATAAAGATGCCCTGTGCTATTTGATAGATCTCCAGTCCTAGAAAGAAGCGAAGGATCCCTAGATCCGTCATGTCAAACTTCTGTCGCAGAATAGACCGAGTATGCTCCACCGGCGGAGTGTCGCTCCCTGTAATAATAAGATCATTGATATACAAGATAAGCAAAACACAAAGAGAACCCGCAACCGTAAAGTAGAGGTTGGGGTCATGATCGGAGCGTTGAAAACCACTCTGAAGAAAGAAGTGGTCAATCCGCTGGTACGAAGCACGAGGAGCCTGCTTCAGGCCATAAAGGGCCTTCTGCAGCCTGTAGACACGATCCTCCTTCCCTTGCACAAGAAAACCGGAAGGCTATGAAACATAGATCTCCTCTTCAAGGACGCCATTTAGAAAGGCTGACTTGACATCCATCTGATAAACAGGCCAACGGTGGTGAGCGGCAAGAGCCAAAATAACTCGAATGGTAGACATCCGAGCTTTAGGAGCAAAAGTCTCAAAGTAATCCAAACCTGCTCGCTGTGCAAAACCCTTGGCAACAAGCTGAGCTTTATGCTTGTCCAAGGAGCCATCTGCAAGATACTTGGTCTTAAAGACCAATTTCACACCTATCACCTTCCGTTTCTAGGGACGCGGAACAAGCTCCCTAGTATGGTTCTGCTCGATGGAATCGAGCTATGCCTGCATAGCCTGTCGCCAAATATCCTGTGCAAGAGCCTTCTTCATTGTGGAAGGCTCAAAATCCTGAAGAACATGTGACATAAGTGATGCCAGGAGGCATATTCCACGGTGGATTCCGTGAGGTTTTACGGTGGATTCCGTAAACTTAGATGACCGGGGCTCATACACAAAGAGGATTCTTTGTGCGAGAAGTTGATGGGGACGCCTGTCCTTTTCGGGTGTTTCATTAATTTAGTGTGTACATGGGTGATTCCATAGCGGGTGATTCCGCAAAATGCATATTAAATTAATAAACGTTTATGAGTTTAGAGTGCGCACTCGTAATAAATTAAGGTTAGGATTTATTTCTAACCAGTTGATTTATTTATGTAGCTGAAGACTGCTAGGTATTCACTTTTGTCGGTTTAATTGTGTTATTTTACTAACGATTGTGAATGCTTCAGTTGATGTGTAGAGATAGCAGCAGTGGCGGAGGAAAGCATTGGAGTCTAGCGGGTTTTCGACTATATTTTGATAGGCGCCACGCCTATATTTTGTTATGTCTATAGAGACATCGATTATTTATTATTATTTTGTATGCGCTTATGCGCCTGGATATGTTATTTCTATTTGGACATTGAGATTGGGCGTGCCAGACTCTATGGGCACCGTCCATTAGCTTTATTTTCCTATTTTTGGTAGAAAGCAAACTCAAAAGCTAAAAGCTTGTCATATTTTTGTAATTGGGCTATTATTGAGCATGAAGATTGGAAATATACATTAAATACATGCTTTGTGAAGCGCTCACACAAGGCATGGGGGAGATTGAACCCAATTTGTCTCTTGCCTTTTGTCGTGCTTGCTTTTACATGGGTTTTTGTGCTAAAAAGTAGAGTACTTTGTTCTTCGGGACCTTCCGGGATTCACCACGTGAGCTATCTGCGTCTGATCTGCGCACCAGTGGTATCAGAGCGGAGCAGAGATCAAGAGCTTCCAATCGCTACCAATCTCGGGTGAAGGCGGAGCTCCAGGAACAAACGGCCTCTACAGTCAATCTCGTCGCGAACCGTCGATACAGGCAGACTTCTGGCGATCAAGAACCCCTGTTTCCACTGTCAGATCGCGAAGGACCAAGCTCTGCAGGCGGAGGACCACTCAAACACCTCCATCAACAAGTCGTTGAAAAACAGTGAGAAAGCTCTTAATCCTCTTCATTAAAAGCTTAATTACAAAGCTTTAAGAGCTTAAGAGAAGCCTAAGCTTCTCAAAATCATCTCGAGGTATAAGAAGACCTTTCCGAAAATCACGCGTGGAGAAAAAAACGGCCCCCCCCCCCCTCACGAAAAAAAACCGCGGCCTCTTCCACCATTAAGCTCTCTTAAAGCTCTCTTAATCTTAAGTCAAAGCTTAAGTCACTCAATTTTTACCAAGTCACACAGGGCAGAGAAGTCTGTAAACTCCGGGTCCTGCGCATCAGAAGTCAAGTTCAGTAAGTCACTTGGAATCAAGTACTGCAAGTTGTGCAAGTCGGCCTAAGTTCAGCAAGTCAACAACTCTACAAGTCTGCTAAGTCTGCAACTCTGCAAGTCAGACTAAATCAGAACTGACTAGTGCTAAAAACTCATAGAAGACTTGTTCGTATGCAAAAACTCTGAACTGGAAAGTTGTTCGCAGCAAGCTGTTTTACCTATCTACAAGTTCGTTGAAGTACTTTCAGCAAACGGAGACAGAAATATTGCAGAATTTCTCAAAATTGAAGAAGAAAATACCCAAAAATACATAGCCTTGTAACCCCAAATTTGAGCTACGCTCATCCCGCTAACTGATTTTGAGTGAGAAAGGTTTGTTAAGTTTTACAGGATGACTACCCCACATATGGATGATCCTATGGCTGAAGACGATCTACCCGAGCCTACCATGGAACAAAAGCTGGATCTTATCATGCTGCAATTGGAAGAAGAGCGAAGAGCTAGGCAAGCCTTGCAAGCGCAATTGACAAAGCTACAAGGAGCGTCCACTGATAAAGAAGAATCTCAAGCTGAAGATTTGATTCGCCGTACCATCGACGCCACTCTTAAAGCACAAACCATTCGCAAGGAATCCAAGATAAGTAAACGAAGTTTCAAGTTTCGCACTTTCAATGGCATAAGAGAAGGAAAGACTGTTTTATCATTCATTAGCCAGTTTGATGACTATTTCCATGAGGAAACTTATCCCGAGAAAGATAAAATCAAGTGTGTTACTAATCATCTGATAGACAGAGCATCACTTTGGTGGACTGTAGTCCGCAAGAGCATAGAATGTCCTACTACATGGGAAGATTTCAAGAAGAAGTTCATGCAAAATTTCCTTCCACCGCAATTTCATGAGAAGGCTATCAAGCAATGGGATTTACTCCAACAGCGCGATCGTGAGCCTATTCCACAGTATACAGAGCGTTTTTGGAATGCACTCCTACAGCTACGCATGCTTGAATACGTACCAGAGACGACACATAAGCGGAAGTATATGTCTGGACTTCTTGGACATTACTACGCTGAGGTGAATATGTTCAAGCCTGCTACCCTTGAAGACGCCATCTCCTTAGCTCACGACACTGAAGATAAGTTACGCGGAAGAGATCGACGACCACAGCCATTCCAAGCAAACGGTAATTATGGATCTAAACAATTCAATTCCAATTTCAGAAGATTTAATCCAGGTCGTTTCTCATCACCATCTTTCCGCAAGAATTGGCCTAAACCACCTGCATTACCATCCACTGTCAATCCAAATCCTAAGCCTATTCCACAAGCAAATCCAAATATACCCAGACTCCCAGCCATTGCAAATAATGTGACCAAAGCCAAGCCCATAGTATGCTACAAGTGTCACCAGTCAGGGCATCTCGCAGCAAATTGTCATTCAAAGAAGCCATCAGCACATATTAACTACCTTGGAGCTATGGACGAAGACGAGCATGAGGATATGCCGGATTTCACTGAAGAAGAAGATGATCCTACTACTACTTCCGACACTTTACCAGGTATGCCTACTTCACATTCATTGTTGACTATGAAATGTATGGTGCATGGAAAAGAAAGAACTATATTGCATGATGACGGTAGTACCCATGACTTTATTTCAGCAAAATTGGTAAAGGAATTGAAATTACATACTGTACCTACGCACTATCGCATAAAAGCTGCATTTTTAGGCACTAGGTACAATGGCACACAAGAAGTTCAAGATTTAGAAATTCAAATTGGTCCATATATTGAAAGAAGAAATTTCTTAGTTGTTCCATTACAGTCTAGCGACATTATTCTAGGAATGCCATGGAGACACCAACATAATCCCAATATAGATTATTCCACACACACAATGAATATTAATTTTCAAGGAAAATCTATTACATTATTTGGTATGCATGCATCTCATATGTTTCCACTGCTTTCGCATACTCAAGCAAAACGTGCACTACGCAAGAATACTAAATCATATCTCATTTGGGTGAATGAATAACGTTTATGAGTTTAGAGTGCGCACTCGTAATAAATTAAGGTTAGGATTTATTTCTAACCAGTTGATTTATTTATGTAGCTGAAGACTGCTAGGTATTCACTTTTGTCGGTTTAATTGTGTTATTTTACTAACGATTGTAAATGCTTCAGTTGATGTGTAGAGATAGCAGCAGTGGCGGAGGAAAGCATTGGAGTCTAGCGGGTTTTCGACTATATTTTGATAGGCGCCACGCCTATATTTTGTTATGTCTATAGAGACATCGATTATTTATTATTATTTTGTATGCGCTTATGCGCCTGGATATGCTATTTCTATTTGGACATTGAGATTGGGCGTGCCAGACTCTATGGGCACCGTCCATTAGCTTTATTTTCCTATTTTTGGTAGAAAGCAAACTCAAAAGCTAAAAGCTTGTCATATTTTTGTAATTGGGCTATTATTGAGCATGAAGATTGGAAATATACATTAAATACATGCTTTGTGAAGCGCTCACACAAGGCATGGGGGAGATTGAACCCAATTTGTCTCTTGCCTCTTGTCGTGCTTGCTTTTACATGGGTTTTTGTGCTAAAAAGTAGAGTACTTTGTTCTTGGGGACCTTCCGGGATTCACCACGTGAGCTATCTGCGTCCGATCTGCGCACCAATAAGAGCATAGTTCACACAGAGTGAACTATCCCGCTGGGCTTGTAAGCGGGCTGATCTGCGTGGACCTGTAGAAGAAGCAGGAAAGTGAGTAACATTTGAATCTTGCATAAGCCGGCGATACCACAAAGGAATCCTAAGAGACTCCTGCTGCTGCGAGGGAGACCGAGTAGCCTTCGGAACCTGTAAAGCACCTGTCTCAGATAAGGTGTGGAGAGGAGAGAAATCGGGAAGTCCCTCCACCATCTTCCTCCGAGAAGCCCGTTGAATAGAATCAAGGTTTAGATGCCCATAATGAGCATGCCAAAGCAATCCAAGCTCGTGGAAGGCCCTCACAGCCAAGGCTGTGAGCTGGTAGAGCCCACCCTTCTGTGTACCTATCCAAAGAGCATCACCTGTAGAAGCATCCTCCACTGTGACTGCATCCTACGTAAAAATGACTCGGGTACCGAGTTGAGTAAGACCATGCACAGACAATAGGTTAAAACCCAAATTAGGTACATAAAGAACTTTGGCGGAAGAAGACCGCCTGTCAGAAAACATAGGTAAAGTCTCCACGCCGCGAACAAGAACTGTAGAGTTGTCACCAATGGTGATAGTGTCCCCTCTCGAACGAAGATCTTGAAGCCAATCCTGTCTGAAGGTCATATGAGAAGATGCTCCACTGTCCACGAGCCAAGGCTTTGCTTGAGTGGTAGAAGCTAGGGCTGTATCCTCCTCAACAAAGACATGCACAAAAGCAGACTCTGTCGTAGCTGGGGCCGCCTTGGAGTCCTCCTTGGGCTTCAGATGGGGGTACTTTTGCCAACACTTCTCCTCGGGATGAGTGCCCTTCCCACAGTGTGGGCACTTGGGCTTCTTCGCATCCTTCTTGTCCTCCTCCTCCTTGTCCTCTGCCTTCTTGTCCTTGGCCTTCGCCTTTTGTTGCTTCTTATTCTTGCCGCCACTGGTACCGGCAGTAAAAGCCTTGGTGGAGCCATTGGCACCCACCTCTCTGAGACGCTCGTCATGCTCCAAGACAAGCGGGGGAAGTTCCTCCCATAGAAGTTTCTCGCAGGTCCTCGAGGTGATGAGGTTGGTGTAGAAGACATCGAGTCAAGAGAATCATCGCCATATCCTCGGATGAAATCACTCGACCAAGAGAGGCTAGCTCGCCTCGCATGTCCTCCATCTTCGTGATGTGCTCCTTCATGGAAGAAGAATCATCAAGACTGAGCATCCGCAACTTCTTCTCCAAAGAAATCTTGTGGGCGAACGTCTTATGCTGGTACAAAGACGCAAGCTTCTTCCACACTGTCGCCGCCGTCTGTAACCTGTGAACATGAACAAGAACCGAGTCATGAAGACTCATAAAGAGAAAGGAACGGGCTCTAGAGTTGAGCCGATCCCACAAGGCTGCACGGTCCATAGAACTTCCATCGGACGAATCCACGGGGGGACGGTCGATGGGTGAAGAAACAAGCTCCCATAGGTCGAATGTATCGAGGATGCACTCCACCTTGCACGACCAAAGGGAATAGTTGGAACCGTCCAACTTGTCTTCCTTTGGAAAGGAAGGAAGTATGGGCACGTGTATCGAGGGAATCAAGGAAGGCATCCGGACATCTGAAGAAGTCTTCACCGATGGAACCTTCACTGTAGATGGAACCCTCTGAGATGCATGGACAGAAGAAGGACGGGTGCAAGGAGACTCCTCCCGTCGTCGATCACGAAACTCCTGATAATCCCGTCTCTGCTCAAAGGAATGATGTGAAAGAAGTTCATCCTTGGAGTCGTCAAAGCCTGAAAATTGATAAGACATCTTCCAAATCTGCAAACACCAAAGACACCACAAATATCTTTGCCGATGCCGAAGGATGACCAGCAGAAGGGTCACCAACCACAAAAACGCAAACTGTGGAGGCTGACAAACATCTGGAGCTGCAAAATGCAATGATGTCTGATGAAGATCACCCAGATAGAAACCGCCGAACAGAAATCGCAGCCTGGGAGATTGCTGCCTGCAAGAAAAGGACCCACAAAAGGTGGAACAACCTCCAGAGTAGCAAAACGCAGCCTGGAGTAGTGTCGCCTAGCTGTAGAGATGGCCACCTGGCAGAAAACACACCCAGGAGAGGAGTGTTGATGACGTGGCAGCCTCAGAAGTTGCCTGCAGCAAATGCAAGAGTTGGAGCCGCCAGTATGAGCCGCCTGGGCTGTGGGGATGGAATTGACAGCAGCAGAAGAAGGGGATGGTGTCTCTCTGTCGGGTAAGATCCTCCATGCTCTCAGTTAGGTGATGATACCATGTGAGAGTGCGCAACGGAAGAAGAAAACACGAACTCAGAGGAGAGACAGAGAGAAAGCAGAGAATGAAGGAAGAATATCTGCACTGATTGAAATGGATGCTGAATACTTTGAAATGGACTGATCAGTCCATGCACGCAGCCCGAAGCGTCAGTGAGGGCACCAGATCAGGCTGGAAACAAGGGCAGAACCGACGCCGGAGTGGGAGAGGAGAGAGACTGCGCTGAACCTGGAAAAAAATGTGTATGGCTGATGGGGGGGGGGGGCTGCTATAGCCTAAAGGCTGACTGCTACAAAAAACAGCTATACCTAATCTGACAGAGCTCCTCAGTCTCCTGCCAAACTTTGACAGGAGCTCACAACCAGGAGATGACAGACTGACACTGAACTAGAGCAGGCTAACAGCATGCACACAAGTGTCTCTTATGCTGGCTGAAAATTACATAGCAAAGGTGGACTTAATTACCCTTGATATGGGCCCCGTGGATGTTGTTTTGGGATGTGATTGGCTTCAGCAGTTGGGAAAAATTTCTATGGACTTCTCTTAGCTGTATATGGAGTTTGTAATGCATGGGCAGCTTGTACACTTGGAGGGAATCAAAGAAATTGCAGATTTTCAGCTTATAACAGCAAGACAACTCAAAAAGGAATTCAAGAAACGCTCCCAAATCTTTGTCTTGCATTTGCATAAGGATAATGATGACCAACGCACCTTGGGGAAGCAAAATGCAGCACTAAAAGCGCTTTTGGCTGAATATGAGAACCTATTTCAGCCCCCTACTACCTGAAAGATGACTTCGAAAAGACAGAGAGAAAACCAAGAAAGCACGAGTGATTCTTCTCCTCCTAACCATGCCTAGATCAGTGCTGGCCCTTTCACTCGGATTCCTTTGCCAGCCGTCAACTTCCTGGAGTCCTACTATTCCTGGACTCTCTTACTCTCTAGGCTCCCCTTAACCCCGTTCGGGCGCCCAAGAGCCCGGATGGTCATTCTCGTGCATGTTCCCCTAGATTTATCTTAATGTCACATTAAATGTCACTTTTAATGTCATTCCATATTTATGACCTTAATGTGACATTAAATATCACTTTTAATGTCACATTAATGTCACATTTTCTTCCCCTTAAGAATCGGTTTCGTTCTCGAAAACGATACTTGAAAGGTCTAACTGTAAATCGGGAAACCTTTTCTTTAAAGTACTTACTCGCTCCCATGTTGAGTTTTCTTCTGAACAATCTTTCCACTTAACCAAACATTCCTGATAAATAGTGTTCCTTGTTCGTCTATTACGAACATTTAATATTTTTTCTGGTTCATGTGGATTAGATTGGTCATTGAATAGCTCCTCAATATCATCATTTAAGATTAAATTATCCAAATCACCCAGCTTCTTCCTTAATCTACTTACATGAAAAACTGGATGTATTTTACTACCAGCAGGTAGTTGGAGCTTGTAAGCCAATTCTCCCACCCTTTTAAGTATTATGAAAGGACCACAATACCTTGGCGAAAGCTTTGGACATTGTCCCTTTTTCATAGTTTTAGTTTGTTCAGGCACCTTAAGATAGACCAATTCTCCTTCTTCAAAGGAGATGTCTCTTCGGTGAGGATCTGCATATGTTCTAGCTCGATTTTGAGCTTTTTTAATATTTTCTTGAGCAAATTTTAACATACTATTCATATCCTCCAAAAAGTCTTTAGCTATCTGAACCTTTTCCTTATGCAGTCCTACTGCAAAAGGTTCTCTGGGCTGAAACCCATACATTAACATAAATGGACTATATCCGGTGGAAGAGTGCTTGGCACTGTTATATGCAAACTCTGCTATCGATAAATACTCTTCCCAATTAGTTTGCCTTTTACTTACATATGCCCTAAGCATATCTTCAAGAATTTGGTTAACCCTTTCAGTTTGCCCATCTGTTTGCGGATGGTCCGCTGTACTCATGCTAAGTTTAGTATCCAATTTCCTAAATACCGCACGCCAAAAATGGCTATCGAATTTTCTATCCCGATCAGAAACTATATTTGCCGGAAGGCCATACAATCGGTATATGTTCTCTACGAACAATCTAGCCAATTCTGGTGTTTTAACATCAGTTGAAGTTGGAATGAACCTAGCCATTTTGGTTAACCTATCTACAATCACCCACACAGAGTCGTGCCCCCTCTGTGTTCTAGGTAAAGCAACAATAAAGTCCATGGAGATACTCTCCCATTTTCCCGAAGGAATTTCTAGTGGATGGAGAAGTCCTCCCATTTTTAATCTTTCAGCTTTATTAACCTGGCATTTATTACATTTGACCACATAGTCAAGGACGTCCTTATTCATTCCAGGCCAATAGAACTGCCTTTTAATAAGACTATAAGTCTTATTAACTCCTGGATGTCCCGCACTAGGGGTATCATGACACTCAAAGAGTATCTGGCGCCTTATTTCTGTATCTTTCGGGACACATACCCTACCCTTGTAGAGTAAATAACCATTATCAATGGTAAAATTCTTCCACTTGAATCCAATTTGAGCAACCCCTGATGCTCCATTTCCTTGTTGAACATCCTCAGATATTCCTTCCTCAATAGAAGCACTTTCATTTGTATCCCCATTTTTTATTGCTTCCCATATGTTGGAATATGCTGGATCAACCTGGCATTTTCCTTTTAAAGATTCGAGCAAATTGGAAGTGAACTGAGTAAAACTCAATTCATTAATGATGGGCATTCTGCTGAGTGCATCAGCTACTATATTATACTTTCCTTTTCGATATCTTATCTCATAGTCGAACTCTTGGAGAAGTTCGGCCCATCTGGCTTTACGCCCGTGTAAATTTGGTTGATCATTAAGCCACTTAATGCTTTCATGATCCGATAAAATCAAAAGTTTGGCACCATACAAATAGTACCTCCATTTTTTCATTGCATGTACTATTGCATACAGCTCCCTCTCGTAAACAGAATAATTCTGTTTTGCACGATCTAATTTCTTGCTTTCAAAAGCAACTGGTCGACCTTCTTGTAATAAGACCGCGCCTATTGCCTTATCACTGGCATCAGCTTCAACCACAAATGGTTTGTTGTGATCCACTATTAATAGTACTGGAGCTGTAGCAATAGCTACCTTAAGTTTTTGAAAACTTTCATTTTGGTCTGTTCCCCAATTAAAACTTTTCTCTTTCCCTTTAAGTTGGTCTATCATTGGAACAGCTATTTTGGCATAATCTCGAATGAATCTACGATAAAATCCAGATAAACCTAGGAAGATCTGCAGCTCTTCCAGGTTCCTTGGAGGTGGCCATTCAATAATTGCCCTTACTTTTTCTGGATCCATGTTGATTCCCTCTTTCGAGATAATATGCCCCAGATATTTGACCTCTTGTGCAAAGAATTCACATTTAGTTTTCTTCGCATAAAGGGAATGTGTTCTTAACAGTTGGAATACTAATTGTAAGTGTTCCAAATGTTCTTCTCTTGATTTACTAAAGATCAAGATATCATCCAAGAAGACTACTACAAAATGTCCTAGATAGGGCCGTAAAATACTATTCATCAGCTTCATAAAGGTAGCTGGTGCATTAGTGAGGCCAAAAGGCATCACTAAAAAATCATAATGTCCGTATCTAGTACGAAATGCCGTCTTGGAAACATCTTGTGCCTTAATTCTTATTTGGTGATAGCCTGATCTTAAATCTATCTTTGTGAAGAATTTTGCCCCTTGCAATTGATCAAAAAGATATTCCATTCTGGGCATAGGAAATTTATTCTTCACCGTTATTTTATTAAGTGCTTTATTAAGTGCTCTTTAGTCAACACAAAGTTGCATAGAACCATCTTTTTTCTTTACCAATAAAATTGGTGAAGCCCAAGGTGAATTACTGGGTTGAATAAACCCTTTATCCAGGTAATCCTTAATTTGTCTTTCAACTTCTTGATGCTGTGTTTCACTTAACCTATACGGTGGTTTTGAAATTGGGTGTGTATCCTTATTTATATCAATTGGGTGATTTATATCACCCCTATCTGGTGGAAGGCCACTTGGTAGATCAGAAGGAAACACATCTTTAAAATCATTTAACAAACTATTCAATTCATTATTAACATTCAACTCACAAACATAAGAAAATTGTTGCTTTATATTACAGAAAGTAAAAGTATTCTGTACAGGAAGAGACCATAACATATATGCCTCACAAACTTCCTTCTTTATCAGCTTTTGAACTTCAGTAGAACACAGCAAAGGATTATCAGATACTTCATGTTCACCTTGAATGACAAAAGTCTTACCATCCCTTTCAAATTCCAGTGTATTATGGTGATAGCTACGTTTTAAGAATGGTTCTAATCCCCATAGCCACTCCCTCCCTAGAGCAATATCAGCTCTTTTCATGTTCATTATTTGGAAATCAAGCTTATCTTTATATCCTTGAATCTCAATTTCCAAATTGGATACCATTGTATCCCATATTTTATTGTCTTGGCCTTGCATCATACGAACAACATATTGATGCCCACTGTTTTGTTGGGGAAGTTTCAATTTTTTGACAAGTGCATAATTTATAAAATTATGTGTGGCAGAGTCATCAATCATGACTCTAACCCTTTTTCCAGCTATCAATCCATGTACTCTAAGTAAATCATGTGGCCCAAAAGTAGGCTGCCACATAGAAGTTGACATACAACACTTATGTTGTATATCCATGTGCAAGACCTCTAAAGATTTATACTTTTCATGGCCCTTTAATTCTAAGGTCTGCACTACATGGATTTGTTTTTCTTTTCCCTTGCCCTTGTCCTTATCATTTCCTTTGTCTTCCCTCTTTTTCTTTTGAGGGCAATTCCAAGCAGCATGGTTAGGGGATAGGCAATTAAAACACAACTTTTCTTTTTTGGCCTTATCAAAGTCATCAGGACTTAACTTTGGCCTCATATATGGTTTCTTTTCAAAAGGTTGTTTTTTACCCTTAAAAAATGGCATTTTTCTTTTAAATTTGCCCACAAATTTTGAGGTTTCCAATTCCTTAGACTTGGGCTCCGTATCAGTGAGACTAGTGAGTATACCTGGACGCATACTATCTTCATAAATTAATGCAAATTTAATTGCCTCTTCCAGCGTCTTAGGTAAACTCCGTTTTACTTCCTTTTTACAGGCTTTATCTAGTCCCCTAATGAATCCTCTTGTTTTTTGGAATTCATCTATTCCTTCCAGTTTGAGGATTATCTCACGATATTCCTCCAAATATGTCAGCAGGGGTCTTCCCTTTTGTTTGACATAATCCCAATCTTCTCAATTTCTTTCCATTTCATTTTCGGGAAGAAATTCTTTCAAAAAGACGGATTCAAATTGAGCCCAAGTTTCAGGTATTTTATTCGCCTCCTTTAAAGTTCGCCACCACTTATATGCTTTGGGCCCCAAAGTTAAACTAGCCTCTAGTGCTTGGAGATGTGGTGGGGTATTTTTTAATTTATGTAAATCTTCCCATTTTTGGAGGAAATTAAAGATTGTGTCTTTATTCCTATCTTTTTCCTCCCCGTAAAATTGAGGTGGTTTCATATACTTTAGAACTGGATTATCCCTCAATTTATGGTAAGTTTGGGGTTCCTTAGGATCTCGCATAGTCACATCTAAATCTTTCGATGAAGATGGGACATCTGAGATTTCTATTTTATTTTTATCTCTTTCCAACAATAAAGTTAATTGAGATTTTATTTCAGTAAGTGTTTGAGTTAAAAATTCTATTTGAACCCCCTGAGTTTGCATACGAGCAGTAAGATCATCGAATTGCTCTCGCGTAGCAAAAAATTATTCCCATTGTTCTTTTTGTATTTCTGGTTCATGGGGATCTACCATAGGTTGGTCCCCGGAACTAGAACTTTCCATTATCCTTTCTTTCCCTTTTTCTGCCATTAATACACTGGAATTGGAAAGCAAAAATAAGAAATTTGCATACAAGATAAAGTACTTCCCTGATTTTTAATGGCAGACTGTGGTTGCTGGTTTGGAAAGAAGCCCAAAGAGTAATGAACAAATTTTATCTTCCCAGACTAGAGCAGTAAAACAGTCATGCTGGAAATTCAATTTTCTGATTTCAGTCGTGTATGACATTCTTCTGTTCCTCTCACAGCAGTCGCAGTGATGTCCATCTCACAGCAGTCGCAGTCAGCAGTCGCAGTTACCCGTCAACAGCAGTCGTGACAAAGTCACGTTTCCTCGTGACCCCACGCCTGGTCCTCGCGACGCCACTTCTGGTCTGGTCTTTGCGACCCACTTCTGATTGTTTTTTCCTGCCCGTAACGTAACGTGTCACATTAATGTGACGTGGCACGTCTCTTTTCTTTCTCTTCACGGCCCGTCGCGTTTTCACGGCTCCTGGCACGTCTCACTTTTCTTTTCCCTCACGGCCCGTCGCGTTTTCACGGCGCCTGATACTCATACGACCTTGCGAAACGTTGACGACCTGGCGGGCGACTGACTATCTGACGAATAACTGACGATTTCTGATAGACGACGGATCTGATCGTTGAACCATAGGCTCTGATACCAATGAAAGATGACTTCGAAAAGACAGAGAGAAAACCAAGAAAGCACGAGTGATTCTTCTCCTCCCAACCACGCCTAGATCAGTGCTGGCCCTTTCACTCGGATTCCTTTGCCAGCCGTCAACTTCCTGGAGTCCTACTATTCCTGGACTCTCTTACTCTCTAGGCTCCCCTTAACCCCGTTCGGGCGCCCAAGAGCCCGGACGGTCATTCTCATGCATGTTCCCCTAGATTTACCTTAATGTCACATTAAATGTCACTTTTAATGTCATTCCATATTTATGACCTTAATGTGACATTAAATATCACTTTTAATGTCACACTACCCTTCCCCCTCAGAGATCGGTGGATCACCCGATTGACTTGGAGCCCCATGCGAAGCCCATCAATAAACCCCCATATCGACTCTCTAAATGTGAGAGAGAGGAAGTAGCAAAGCAAGTCAAGGAGCTCACTGAGATGGGATTCATAGAGCCTAGCTCTTCCCCTTATGCCTTCCCGGTTCTATTGGTTAAGAAAAAGGACGGATCTTTCCGGTTATGCATTGACTACCATGATCTCAATAAGATCACCGTAAAAAATAGATACCCCATCCCTCGAATTGATGACTTGCTTGATGAACTCAAGGGAGCACGCTATTTCACCAAGATTGATTTGCGATTCGGCTACCACCAAATCAGAATGAGGGTGGGTGATGAAGTCAAAACAGCCTTTCGGACTGACCGTGGCTTGTACCATTTCCTTGTCATGCCATTTGGGCTCACTAATGCACCTGCCACATTTCAGAGCTTAATGAACAAAATATTGCAGCCATGGCTTTTCCAGTTTGTGTTGGTATTCTTTGATGATATAGTCATTTACAGCAAGTCATTGCATGAGCATCTGAAGCATGTCAGGCAAATTTTTGATGTCCTAAGAGAGCACCGGCTATTTGCCAAAGAAAGCAAGTGTGTCTTCATGCAAACAGAGGTTGAGTACTTGGGACACATTGTTAGTGAAAAATGCATCCAAGCATCCTAAGAAAATGCAATGTATCCGGGAGTGGCCCACCCCTACTACCGCTACTTCCTTGCGTTGTTTTCTTGGCCTCTCCTCTTTTTATCGGAGATTTATTTGCCATTATGCCACAATTGCAGCCCCGTTAACAGACAGGCTGAAAAAAGAGGCTTTCCTATGGGATGAATTGGCTGGCCGCAGTTTTCAGCAGCTGAAAGACTTGCTCACTTCAGCCCCCATCCTTGTATGCCCCAACTTTTCAAAGGATTTTACCATCCAGTGTGATGCTAGTGGACGGGGTATTGGTGCAGTCTTGTTGCAAGAACACGGGGTAATAGCATTTGAGAGCCAAAAATTGGATGATAAAGAGAGAGAGTTGCATGTCTATGATCAGGAGATGTTGGCAATCATTCATGCTATCAAAAAGTGGCATCACTACTTGTATGGCAGCAGATTTAAGGTGAAAAGTGACCACTGTGTGCTCAAATACTTCTTGACTCAATCCAACCTCACTCCCAAACAACGTAGATGGGTGGCTACCCTACAAAACTATGACTTTGAGATTACCCACACCTGTGGCAAGGACAATGTAGTGGTTGATGCACTCTCTCGCATGTGGGCATGCAAGATTACCCACACCCATGGCAAGGACAATGTAGTGGCTGATGCACTCTCTTGCATGTGGGCATGCAAGGTTTCATTCATCACTGAACTCTACCATGATTGGATTGAAAAGCTCCAAGAGGCATACTTGCTTGATGCTGAATTCAGCCCTCTTTTTCAGAAATTACAGCAAGGTGTCATGGATAACAATTCCCAATATCAGCTTCACAATGGCCTCATTTGGATCCATGGCCGTATTGTGATTCCCCATGCCTCTCCTTTCACCCAAAGGATCCTTGAAGAGATGCATTCTTCACCGATTGCTGGCCACTTAGGGGTCTTCAAAACATATGACCGAGTTTCAAAAAGCTTCCATTGGAAAAGCCTATGGCAGGATGTTAAAGACTTTGTGTCTAGATGTGTGCCTTGTCAACAAAATACAGATAGCACTCTTAACCGTGATCTTTAATGAAAATCTCAACCCCCTTGGAAAAGAAGAGTTGGACCGCATGCAAGCTTTACTTCAACAATGCAAGGTAGACCTCAAAAGGGCTCAAGAGCACATGAATCTCCATGTTGATGCAAAAAGAAGACCCCTTGACTTTCAAGAGGGTGAATTGGTACTCCTCAAGGTCCCCAAGTTCCGTTATGCCACACTAAAGGACGGTTCTTGTAACACGTTGGCACACCGTTACTATGGGCTTTACAAAATCATTAAGAAGGTCGGGGACTTGGCTTACCGTCTCCAACTCCATCCCACTACTAAGATCTATGATGTCTTCCATGTGAGCTAATTAAAACCTTTCATTGGCACTCCCAAAGATCATGTAGAGGAGTTACCACCCATAGATGAGGAGGGCCTTATCTAGTATATTCCTGAAGCGGTCATTGGGCAACGTGAAAAGCAACTCCGCACCCGTTTCATAAATGAATACCTGATCAAATGGCAAGGCCTACCAATAGAGGAAGCCTCTTGGCGCCCAGCATCTAATTTTGGATGAATTTCCACACCTCAAGGAGGCTGTATTGGTTGGAACCTAACCATGACACCTGTTTTGGGCTGCAGTCTGCATCTGGACAGCCACCTGTTTTGCATCAGTTTTGGTCCTGGTCCATTTTCAGCCCCATCCTCCATACATGGACTGAAAGTACACCTCGAGGGCTCCGTGCCAACACCTTATTTGCCCTGATCGGAGTTCCCTAGAGGAAGTTATGGCTGTTTTTCTCCAGCCATACCATCTGGGACAGCACACTAGTAATTCCTGGACAGCCCTCTATTTTGTAACAGTTTTGGTCCTGACCTAATTGCAGCCCCGCCCCACCCACATGGACTGAAAGTACATCTCATGGGCTCCGTAACACCACCTCAATTGTCCCATTCGGAGTTTCTCACACAAAGTTATGGCTGATTTCCTACAGCACACCCTTACAGTCCATGACCACATCCCTTGTTTTCGAGGACAAAAAATTTATGAGACGGGATGGTTTGTAATGAACGGGGATCATGGGAACATGGCATGGGAACATACCAGTCACATCGACGGTATATAAGGTGTAAGAGGGTATTTTGAGGCATCACAAAAATTATCAAGAAACTCTCTTTTCACCTTCTCAATCTTCCATGGCTTCTTCTTCTTTTTCCTCTTCATCTTCCTTTTTCCCTCTTTCTCTCTCTTCTTATTGCCTTTCTCTCTCCTCTTCCTCTTCTCTGCAGTCCTTCTCTCTCTCCTTCCCCTTAGTTAGGACAGTTAGGTCTCTTTCATTACATTTTCCTCCAACTTTGTAGATCTATTCATGCTTTTCTAGTTTGACCACACTACTGATATTGTCCTCTAGCTTTGTGGATCTCCTCATGCTTTCCGAGGGAGTGACAGATTTTAACTTTACATGCAGCAAGACAGATGAGATATCATTTTG
The DNA here is from genome assembly GCF_053477565.2 of Lygodium microphyllum. NCBI lineage: Eukaryota > Viridiplantae > Streptophyta > Polypodiopsida > Schizaeales > Lygodiaceae > Lygodium > Lygodium microphyllum. The sequence continues at coordinate 1,708,642 of NC_141143.1, read as the reverse complement.
CACGCGAGACAACTAGAGTGTACAATAATGCAATATGGGAAGGTTTATGGGACATAGACCCGCATCACCTCTTGGATGAATTGACCTCAATCCTGGCAGATATACTAAATGATTATGCAGATATGCATTTTCACATAGCAGAGGTTCCCATTGCAAACTTTCAGGAAACGTAGCCTCCCAGAACAATCAGTATGATGAAGCATGTCATGAGACTAGAGCTAGAGTTGAATAGGAGATCTTACTAGGGCACATGTATACATAGCCAAGCAAAGACTCTTTCGAAGCCTAGAGTGGGGGAAGAAGTGTAGCTACTAAGCTAAGCTTGAAGATATACCAGCTAATCTTGGGCCAGACAGCAAGAGAGCCTAAAAGAGATTCAGTAGAGATGATCATCAACCCCAATTGCATCACCTGAGCCATACATGATTCACTAGTTCTCAGTTAGTGGGTGGAGAGAGATTGGCGTAGAGCTGAGAACTGGCTGGTTTTACAAAAATGTTTTCCATACTAGACCACATATTTACACTTGAGCTATGATAGAGGAGGGACGAGTGCATGGAAAGAGGATTTACTGTTGTTTTGTAGAATATTCCAAAGCCTTTTAGACTGTACCATGAGCCACAAGCATATGAGGAGACTACAAGGTATTGGACTATGAATGATATACAGTGTACAGTGGGACATATATGCTTTATATAAATCAGTGACAGGAAGAATGCGTGCACCAAAAGGGTTATCAGACAAAGTTACCAACAGTATTGGGGTGAAGCAAGGGCGTCCACTATCGCCTCTAGTATTTTCCCTTTACATTGATGAGATTGCAGATTGTATAGATAGATTTTGGGGCCATGCTGTAAGCCTCATTGGAATATTGATACTCATCTTGTTATATGCTAATAATTTTGTGCTCATCTTACACTCTTTTGAGACCTTTTAGCAGCATTTAGATGCTGTACAAAATTTTTGCATGGACAAAGACCGCATAGTGAAATTCGGAAAGACCAAGGTCATGGTATTAATAATACACAAGCATGGGGGACCAAGTTAGAGCAGCATTTCAGTTTTGGTAGAGATCCTATAGGAACCCCATAGAGACTCTTAGATGATATTTATATTTGGGCATGGCCTTAAAAAAGGGCCACAATTCTCCATGTGAGAGATGGCACAAACCAAGTCCAAGTTGGCATGAGGCTTCATAGCATTAGGTACACTTGAGAGACATCACACCCATGTATAATTCCAGCAGCCATAGACCAAGCTATGGCTTTTTGGTACTTTGTTGACATCAGTACTCCTCTATGGAGTAGAGATTTTTGGACCTAGCTTGTACCACTCGAGGATAGAGGTACTACTAGGACATGATGGACTAGGGAGAGACTTCTATGATGATTGACAGCCCATGGAAATACCATTGGTTATGATGATATCATATATGGCCCATTCCCTTCCACCATCTAGTGGTGAGAGGAGGCAGCTTCTTCTCTTGGTGCTTATAGGATTTTGTTTACTTTATCTTGATTGATAATTTTTTGTACTTTGTAATATTATCCGTAGTGTCTAGATAATCATGATTCTAAGAAGGCGTTTGGGTAAGTGAATAATTCCCTTGCAAGCACATTGTCCAAATGGCATTGTTGGATAGCATTTTTCTTGATATGCATTTGTGCATATTTATCCCTTTCAGTCAAAGAGTGATGGACTTTGGTTCCACCATATTCATGGCAGCTCACATGGCAGTCTCCTTAGGCAGTCTCTATGGTAGCATCCTATATATACCCTCCATATCTTTTTTCTCTATGGTAGCATCCCATATATACCCTCTATATCTTTTTTCGTTGAAACATCCATGGGTAGTTGAGGTTGCTTTTTGTTTTATAATGCGTTGGATCTGACCATCTCTTTTATTTTCCCCTAGGGCACAAATACTTAAAAGATCAAAACAAACAACCAAATTAAAAAAAAAAAAGCAAGCTCAAAGTAGTTCGATCTCCTTTTGTAGGTCCTAGTGGGCCATTGGGTAGCAGATGAGCATCCTTTGTTCGATGTCTTGGTCTCTCTAGGATGACCCTTTGGGCTCCCAAGGTAAGAAAAGCATTGCCTTTGTAGTCTTAGTACGCTAGTAGGTAGTTGATGTGCACTCTTTGTCTCAAGCCTTGGCTACTTTGGGGTGGGATGCCTTGGGGTGATTATAGGCTAAGTTATGCTTTGCATGCTCTTCTTGGTTTGAGTTTTGGGTGTGAAAGGGGGTGTTGCACTAAAATGCATTATAAATTGATTAGCTCTTTAATATAATCTCAAAACATGCTTATCACCAAAGTTTTCATTAAATTACCAAACTAGAGAGTATTTGCATCCCATAAGCCAAACCCTAATTTGGGAGGATCCACTCATTTGTAAATAGGAGGCAGCCTATCCACTCAGCCCATATTCATTCGTCAGGTTTTCCTCCTGTTGGCGCCCAATTCTCCATTGCTCTCTACACCCTCCTTGGCAGATACCTTAGTTCATGGTAGTGATCGGTTCTTTATTCACTCTACATAGTGTGTTTACTGCATTGAGCATTGTATTTATTCATTCATTTATTTATCTTCTTTGTTCACTGTCTTTGAGTTACCCTAACTCTACTGAGTTCTATTACGAGTTTGTGCTTTGTCATGTGATTGTGTTTGTATTTTGTACACAAGTCTTTCTTTACATGGGTGTTTTCACATCAAAAGAGACCCTCAACTAGCACTCATGTGCTCCAGCCAATTAGTGGTAGAGGGTGACAACCACTATGAGTATAGCCAAATATGCACCTTGTTGAGCTTATGTGGGATGAGGATTGATAGAATTCTTCCATTTAGCTACAAGTTTGATTGTCCCACTTGGATCTCACTCATTGTGAAATGAATTGGGTGATTAGGATGGACATTGTGAGGCTAGATATTGAGAGGACTTGTGTGAGTGCAAAACAGCTAATATAAATATAATCTAGTATCTTGTATCTCTTAGAGGATGGTTTTATCATACGGCTAGCCTCTAGGGCACCTAGGGTATAAGGATATAGACTTGTACCTGGCCTTAGATGTGTTATTGGCTAGATCCACACCTCCTCACACTAGGTGAGGACAGATAGGGAGATATTAGGGCATAGTAGCAAAGGATCTTATCTTCTAGTTATGTGGGATAGAGGTAGAGCTGCTTGGAGGAGAACTACATATGCCACTGCATTGTTTCGTACGAGATTAGGGGGAGATACCATTGTCTCTTCCGAGAGGCATTTGGACCACTATGGTAGATCATGGAGCTCGAGGATCAAAAATTCTAAACCATATGCTCTTGATAGCAAAAGAAGGTGCCATAATCCTAGGTCTTGAGAAAAGGATCTCTCCTTGTCCTCATATTCTCCAAGCTATGTATACTCTCCCATCTCTCACAGATTTGCTTAGTGCTTCGGACACATGATCATATTTTATATTAGATTTTAGTAAGCTTTGAATTTTGTACTTGATGATGAGACATCATTTCACTCGTACTACATTCTTATGTCTTATAGGTCACATCATCCTCTTGCAAGCATTACTATACCTATGTGTGTGTGTGTCTTCAAGCCATGTTTACTCTCCCATCTCCCACAGATTTTCTCAATGCTTTAGACACATGATCTTATTTTATATTAGATTTTAGCTAGCTTTTTATTTTGTACTTGATGATGAGACATCATTTCACTTGTACTGCATACTTATGTCTTGTAGGTCATGTCAGCCTCTTCCTGATGTTAATATACCTCTATGCGGGTGTGGGTGTGTGTGTAGCTGCTGATGGTGAGTTAATGTTGAGCTGAACCTTATGCTGAGTTGCTGCAAGAAGAAGATGGATCCACACCTGCAAAAAGGAGAAATAGGAGCTCAAAGAAGAATTCAATAGGTGCAAGGAAAACAATTGAGAAGTTTAAGAAACAAGGCAGGAGGCAAAGTCTGGAAATGAGGCTCCATTTGCAAAAGTGAATAAAAAGGTTGAATTCTCAGTGAAAAAAGAAATCATAACTATTGCTGAGGTGACAAAATAGGCAAATGTTGAGATAAAAGAGAATGCCAAATGGATCCATGTGTTAAAAAACTGGAAGAATATGCTAGATAATTAAATAGTAGTGATGAATGCTGCTCTTGAGGCAAAGGCCAAGAGACATGCTAGAGTATTGCACGTATGTGTTATTGGATGGGATGAGAATGGCACTCCCCAAGAAGATGCCAAGGCACTCATAACAAAAAATGGGGTGATTGAAATCCCCATTATAAACACATGGATAGTAGGCAAGGATGGTACCAAAGCTTTGGGCTTTGATCTTGAAGTTTAGACATTGAGAAGGAAAGGACTGTTCCTCTCCAAAAGCACAACCCTTTGATATTTGTGCAAGTGGAATATTGGAAGGAGCACATGCCAAATGAGACATGAAAGGAGGGAAAGTGGGCAATATGTAGAGATTGGAATGTGACCATCATAGAGCATTGCTCCATATGATGATGCACAACCTATTGGACCACAAATATGATAGTATGGAATTATAGTGGGTCAATATTGTTAGATGCAAGATACTTTAAGGATACATTGAAGGCTAAGATTTTGCAATGTACACTAAGACATGCCAATGCATAGGAGTGGTTCATGGATATTGGTGGGAGTTAGTATATCACCCTTGTCAAAAATACCAGGTATGCTGTGATACCATGTCAAAATAAGCAACAATACAAAGAGACAATAGGGTTTGCGGGACAGAGTGTGTATGGCAAAGACTGAGAGAGAAGAGAAACTTAGAAACACAAGAAGAATACATTGATGATGCACTGAATCGTGATATGAGAAGAAAAGCTAATACAACAATGAAGCTCAAAAGATAATTGCATTGTCCTACCTGTGGAAATTTGCATAGTCAAAGGGAGCAAAACACGGTCCTCTAAGTAGTAGTCTATTGAAATAATCATTGGAAGGTGAAGGACAGCTGTCAAGGGAGCGAACCACAGTCCTTTGATTGTCCTACCTGTGGAAATTTGCACAGTCAAAGGGAGCAAAACGCGGTCCTCTGAGTAGTAGTCTATTGGAAATATCATTGGAAGGTGAAGGACAGCTGTCAAGGGAGCGAACCACAGTCCTTTGATGCTGGGGAGTGACCTGGGCAGAAAAACACGAATCCTAGAGTGTGAGAGCTGTCAAACAGAGGGAGAGCAGCCTAGATGTTGATGCCAGGTGAATAATGATGATGCCAGATGATGGTAGATGAGTTGGGCTGCAAAAATGCAGGTCCTAGCAGCCTCTGTAATAGATGAGTGCGGTCAAGGGAGCGAACGACAGTCCTCTGATGTCAGGGAGTGACGTGGGCAGAAAAACACAAATCCTAGAGTGTCAGAGCTGTTAAACAGAGGGAGAACAGCCTAGATGTTGATGTCAGGTGAATAATGATGATGCCAGATGATGGTAGATGAGTTGGGCTGCCAAAATGCAGGTCCTAGCAGAGCCTCTGTGATAGATGAGTGATGCCAGGTGATGGAGGAGAAGCCAGGCTGAAAAAAAGCAGGTTCCAACAGCCCTTGTAATAGATGAGTGATCAAATCACTGATGCGATGATGTAGACTACCCCCATAGGCTAGGATGCTGACGCCAATCTAGAGATGATGACGCCAGGCAATAAGAAGACCTCCAAATTGAAAAACGCAGGTGAAGGTGGAGCCTGAAGGAGAAGGGTGTTGATGCCAAGTAGATGATGGTGACACTAGGTGGAAGCTGATAAGGCCTGATGATAGAAGAGGACATCTGAAGAAGATGATGAAGGGTGAAGGTAGGTACAAGCCACGAACTATAATGTCCTCCTGAAGGGGTATGAGGGTAGTGAAAGGAGTTGGTGAGAGAAGGGAAGAGTGTTTGATGATGAAGGAAGAGAGGTGAAGAATGACTGAAGAGTGGTGGGGTGGTGAAGAATGAATGAAGTGATTGCCTATTTATAGGCATAAGATATCTAGGGTGGCGCATCACTGTGTGGTCGCCCACTGAAAAAGTGGCCAAAATGTAGATACTAGCCCTTTTTGGAGCTATCAATGCGAAGCCTAAAATGAAGTGTGTGAACTAAAGAAGTGGTTTCTCAACATCCCCTCTCTTAGGGCCAAAAAGGATGAAGAAATAGGAGTGAAGAGAGATACCAGAAAGATGTAGAGGATCCCAGAGATCCAAGATTGCCACCTGAAAGGTAACCTATAGTAAGAAATAGTAGATGGGATAAACTGTAGAACTTGACTTTGTCTCGGGAGAGAAGCCACTAGCTTCGCAACTCCAAGCTGAAAGGAATTTGAAGGCCTCATCACCAAGTCATGGGGTTGAACCTCCAAGGCCTTGATCTAAGTGGTCTCTGAATATCATGGGTATCATAAGGAGAAATGACTACTCGAGGACAGCCATCCCAAAAGAGAAAATGGTGGGTAATGAGCTTCATGATGAGGAGGTGCCCCCCCTGAGGGTGGAGGTACGAGGCCCCCTCTAAAGCTGAAGAAGTAGAAGCCCCCGCAAAGAGAGTACATCTCCCTTTGAAGCCCCCTCTACAAGAGATAGGAAATCTAAAACCTCGTGGATCATGGACTTCGAATCATCTGATGATGAAGGAAGTGCCGTTGATCGTGTTGAAGAAGGTATCTAGGGCATTGAAGATATTGAAGAACTCTCAGAGGTGGCCTCTCGAACTTGAGTAGTTGAGGGTGGGGAAAGGTGAGGCTCAGGTTATGGCAAGGGTGGGAACCAATCATTGTCTCTTAATGGAGCGAACTACGGAGCCGAAGTAGTTGAAGGGGTTGAGCAACCACTGTCTCGCAAAGGAGCGGACTATCGAGGGAACGGTAGCCAACAATCACTGTCCCTCAAGGGAGAGGACTATAGAACTGTCGAGGTGGCATTCTAAAAACCCTAGAAGAAGTAGAAGCAATGTCTGTAGCACATTGTAGCGGTCGCGAGGAGGCTGTGGTACGAGTTGATCCTCATGTGGCTCAAAAGGGTTTAGTGCGCATTGGATGCGTCTTATTGCCTTGAGCATAAAAATCTGAAAAGCTAGTGCAGGATAAACTCTATGGCCCAGAAGGGAGAGGTGGCACAATGAGTGCTTGGGGATAGATGCATATACTAAGGAGGGGTAGGGAGCAAAGGTCCATGGCAGCAAGCATCGGTGAGGGTTCTAGTGATGCCAGAAGAGGAGCACCCAGCGGTCTGTTCGTCTACCTATGGAGAAGTCATAGCACCAGAGCGTCAACCTATAAAAGGGAGGGTGGATGGGAGAGGAAGAGAAAGGTATCTCTATCTTCTGGTGATGCAACAGAAATGAAGGGAAAAATCAATAGATGATGGCGAACCCACAACCTATCTTTGACTCCTCTAATGAACAAGGTTCTTAGCTCTTTGAACTCCTATGCTCTGATACCAAGTAAAAAATAGTAGGTATGCTTGGTGCAGAGAGATAATAGGTTTTGCGGGGAGTAACACAGAGTGTATATGGCAAACACTGAGAGAGAAGAGAAACTCAGAAACTCAAGAACACAGTGATGATGCACTAAATCGTGCTATGAGAAGAAAAGTTGATATAGCGGAACTGAAGCTTAAAAGATAATTGCATTGTCCTATCTAAATCAGGTGGCAACACCTATGGAAATTTGCACAGTGAAGGGAGTAAAACGTAGTCCTCCGACTAGTGGGCTATTGAAGTTATCCTTGGAAGGTGAAGAAGAATTGTTGAGGGAGCAAACTGCAGTCCTCTAATGTTGTCGGAGATGTGGAAGATGATCATTAGTTGTCAAGGGAGTGAATTGCAGTCCTTTGATGCCTGGGAGTGACCTAGGCAGCAAAATACAAATCTTGGAGTGTTGCAACCATCAAATGTAGGGAGAGCAGCCCAGATGCTAATGCTGGTTGGATAATGATGATGCCAGATGATGGAAGATGAGCCGGGCTCCAAAAATGCAAGTCCCAACAGCCTCTATGATGACAGACGAGTGATGCCAGGTGATGGAGGAGAAGCCAGGCTGCAAAAGTGCAGGCCCCAGCAACCCCTGTAATAGACGAGTGATGACATCATTGACACTTGGTGATGTAGATTGCTACCAGTGGCTAGGAATGTGATGCCAAGCTAGAGATGATGACACCAAGCAAGGAAAAGACCTCCAAACTAAAAACTGCAGGTGAAGGTGGGGCCTAAAGGAAAAGGGTGTTGATTCCAAGCAGATGATGGTGATGCCAAGTAAAAGATGCTCCAAATGTAAGGTGTGATGATGAAACAGGGTGATTGAAGCATTTGATGAAGAGTGAAGGCGGCCACGAGCCATGAACTGCAATGTTCTCCTGAAGGGGTGTGAGGGTAGTGGAAGGGGTTGGTGAGAGAAGGGAAGGGTGTTTGATGATGGAGGAAGAGGGGTGAAGAATGACTAAAAAGTGGTGGGGTGATGAAGAATGAATGAAGTGACTACCTATTTATAGGCATAACTTGTCTAGGGTGGTGCACCGCTGTGTGGGCGCCCACTGAAAAAGTGGCCAAAATGTGAGCACCAGCCCTTTTTGGGGTTGTTAGTGCAAAACCCTAAAATGAAGTGTGTAAACTAAAGAAGTGGTTTCTCAACAACCCTTAGCCATGCATGGCCAATGGAAGTAGGATATTAGGATATGCATCAGGGTTGTACAGAAAGAATCTCCACGACATGATTTAAGCGGTATATAGAGATGTAGATGCATGATACATGTGGATCAAAGTGGGCAAAACTAGATCTCTCTACATATTATGTTAATACATATGCATATACATGTGCACAAACATAAAAACACACACACACACACACACATACGTATGTTGATCGTAGTGTGATGTTTCTTTTACTGGCACACTCTACATGTCCTTATATGAGGAAATTTTGAAGTCTGGCACGCAAGTCAACAGCTGTTGTACACATAGATGGCATTACTGATTTGCATATTTGGCCTTTGAATGAGTTGGCATCACTAGAGGATACTCATCATTGGCTCTTATGGAGCGACAGTGTCATCAGGCACATTTCCAGGAGCCCCGCACCAAGGGGTGGCTCTTTGATACTCTAGTCACTCCAGCACTGATGTATGGAGCAGCTATATGGGGGCCAGGCCTTGCCGATTATGTATGGACATTAATGGAGAGACCTCAGGTGATTATGATATCTAGATTGATTCGCAGCAAGGCCTCAGTCCCACATGACATTGTGCGAGCAGAGCTTGCCACACCGCCCATGCTAGTCGAGGCATTATTTCAGACAATCTGCTTCCTGCACAGATTTCAGGATATGGACAGAGATCGCATTGCATACAGAGCATATATGGCATCTCAGGAGATGGCTCGAGCGGGGGATACCACATCATGGTATGCACAGACTAGAGCTTGGTTTGACAGACATGGGCTGGACATTGATAGACTCCCACCTCTTCTATATGATACTCAGGCTCCCACTTACACCCTCTCTCTCTCTAAGAGGAATAGAGTCATCAGACAGGAGATATGGCATATTTATATACAGAGGACATGGGTCAGCCCTGCACAGCCACTGCCATCGAAGATGGCACATTATTATACACAGTTCTTGAGCATATCAGAGCAGGGATTCATAGAGATTCCGAGATATATGCAGATCTATATGCCACATCGATTGAGAGTTCTTATTGGACAGCTCATGGTATCATCACATCAGCTTATGATTGAGAGTGGCAGAGCTAGTGGCATCCCATGGGAGGAGAGGATATGCCCCCTTTGTAGATCAGAGGTGGAGAGTGAGGAGCATTTTGTTCTCAGATGCCCGGCATACTCAGAGTTGAGACCTAGATACACATTGAGCAGCTCACTTCAGGGATGTATGACTGATATGGATCAGAGATCATTTGGTCGTTTTCTGGGAGAGGCATGGCACATCAGAGAGTAGAGCACACAGCGGGTCCCAGTCAGAGAGGGGCCAACCCAGACGACTATTACACAGTTCTTTCAGACAGACAGAGTGAGAGCTACTGTACCAGCCTCTAGCCAGACCTCCGGGCTCACACTACAGCAGGCTGAGGACCAGCGTACCTGACGCCGCACGAGGATCCGTGGGTTTCGGACCCCACAGCCACACCGACAGGAGATCCGGAGGATTCTTGATCTACATCGACAGCAGACTGAGATCCGACGACACTCGACACATTGGATCTTAGATCTCCAGTTTGCTCTTTCTCCACCGCAGATGTACCCCATCCTGCATCCAGGAGGGATCACCTGCTATTAGCGACTTTGACGACTGCTACTACATCCCAGGATAGTATATCTCCCTGCATCTGTTACATATACACATCGCACCACTTTATCACAGCCGACAGTTGTTCCCCTATCACAGCCGACATTTGTTCCCCTTTTGTAGCCATTATCTGGAGTACCAGAGCTACATACACACATACACATACACGACACATATCAAACTCACAGCACCGTATTTTCAGTTTCCAGTTTTTAGCTTTTCATTCAGCACTTTTATTTTGGATAGCTGGACCTCATCAGTTGTATCACAGTTTGTCTCATAGGCCAGTTTTGGTCTTTAGAAGACGTTAATATAACTTTCTTTCTTTCTTTCTTTCTTTGGGTATACATCATTTGGCCTTCACTAGACATCAAAATGGCTTTCTTTTTTCTCTCTTTTGTTATAATCTCCAACACTGTAGGACAATCCCAAGGCAGTTCATTTCAGTAGACATCATGGACATGTTTAGTGTTAAATAATCAAACTTCCAGTAAACGTGCACATGTTCATAGAAATGTCAATACACCCAAAACTTATCATTTTCGAGATTTTGTTGGTGAGCCAGTTTCAATGGACTGTATTAGGAAACAGGTAAATGCAATTACTGCATCCTTTTTCTAATATGAACTTTGTAGAAGATACCTCCGACCACACGAGCTGTTACTGAACATCCTCATGAAGCAGAAAAGAATGCAATTATGCTTAAGCAAGAAAATAACTATTTATTGAGCTTTTTTGACCAAGGAAATAAAACAAAGGTGACAAATTACCAAATACTAAATAAATTAGCTATGCCTCTTCGAACTTGTCTCACTGCTTTATCTATTATAACCAGGAGACTATAACTGATTTGTGTGTCCCTTTCATTAGGGTGCTTTTATTCCTTGCATTAGTGTTTTTCATCAAGCAATTGTTGCAACTACTTGAATTTGGATAGACACACTGATCATTGTCCTACTACTCATGATGTGCTGCAGGTGGGAAGACTACATTGTTGCATGCCTGGTTGGGTAGAATCTTCAGTTGATTTTATGTTAAGTGGGGGTTACAACATTGCCTCCTGTGTAACAGAGGTAACATTACCTTTGGTGGCTAGTTAGTGGTTGTAACCAAGGGCAGTGTTGAGTATGCATGATAATCTTCTCAGCTTGGGTTTATAATTCATGTTTAATTAATCAGTATTGTAACAATATATTCTCAGCAGTAAATTCCTTCTAGTGAGAGTTTTTAACATAAGGCTAGCTTACCATGTACAAGGAACACCTGTGTTGTGACTTGAAGCTCTTCATCTGTAATGACCTTTCATAGCACGCTTTCACTGTTAATGACCATGTTGTCCCCAGCTTTGTGCCACCTGCGATGTTTTATTGTCCTAAGTTCAAAATTTATTGTTCTCTCCACAAACCGGTCACCTTGTTTTACAGCATAGGAGGATTTGCTAGATTTGGTGTTTGGATGGTAGTTTCTGGTGAGAGCTGAACATGCCGTAAAGTGAATGTTGTTATCCACAGCCCGAACATCAGCCAAGCCACATTTGGCTATCAATTCTTGAGTGCTGTAATGTGTGTTGACCAAGCTTTCCAGATTGATCAGAAGCCGGAATCGTAGTAGTCCTTCACTGTTTATGAGCATGTCAGCCCCACCTTTGTGTCACCTGCAATGTTTTATTGTATTTGCTTATTTTAGCTTTTATTCCAAGAGTTTCTTCTATCAATTGTGGACTAAGCTCAAAATTTACTATCCTCTCCACAAACCGCTCACTTTGTTTTTCAACATAGGAGAATTTGCTGGATTTGGTGTTTGGAATGTAGTTTTTTATGAGATCTGAACATGGCATAAAGTGAACGTTTTTATCCACAACCCGGACATAGTCAGCCAAACCATATTTGGCTATCAATTCTTGAGTGCTCTGATATGTGTTGACCAAGCCTTCCAGATTGGTTAGAAGCCAGAATTGTAGCAGTTCTACTCTCCACATGCTTTCCTGTACTTCAAAATCCAGCCTTCGTTGCATGGTGAACACTGGCTTGTCCTTATTGAGGGGGTCTCTGATCAGTATAGGGCAGGGAATGGGTAACATTGGGGAACAGGGCCCTATCGGCCTATCATATACAAAAAAGAATTAACAATAATTAGAATTATTCGCAATGGAAAAAATAAAGTACAATTCACTTGCTGCTTTTTTTTTTCTTGATTCTATAAGAATACATACATTCTACACATATATTCATGTGCATAATATCTCATTCATGTGAGATAGTAGAAACAAATGAATACTCTACTGCCAGCCTTGAGCTCCTTGTGTTCCCATGTGTATCACTTTGCCTTACAGTCGCTACACTCGCCTGCTTGGTCTCACTCTTGGTCTTCTTCTCCCACTGTGCCTCTCTGGGCAGTTGACAGGCCCCCTGATAGAGATGACAGATGGGCTAGGACATCAAACGCAGGGTTTCAACAGATCCACACCAGAGAAAACACAGCAGTTTCAAACCTGCAGACGGTCATACACAGCAAATGAAGCACCAATAGCTGGTGAGCTGGTCGTCTGATACGATGTGAGAGTGCACAATGGAAGGGGAGCAAGAAACACAAAGCACAAACACAGATACAATGAATAGAGAACTCAAGAATGAATCATGAATGGGCAATGGAGTCCCATAGATGAAAGCACGAGAACAAAGATACAATACCACCAAGGTAACCAGCACACAAAGTGAGCAGAAGTGCCTTTAGTTTCCCTCTCTCCAAATGCAAGATGATGCAATGAGCATGGTTCTAAAGTACAATACGATATTCTCTCCTAAAAGCTACTTAAAACCTAAAAATTTTTGACAATAAAAGATAGAGAAGTTGTTTGAATCTCAATTAAGTTGGTACCTCATGGTACTAATACATATGGTGTAGTAATTATAGTATTGTATAGTATGAAGCCTTTTGTATATGGTGCTAGTGCAACTATGGTGCCAATAACCTTCGTCGATCTGATAGCTCCCTACCTGTCGCGTCGCATCTGATGCCCCTGCCCTTGCCCTTTCTCTCGCGCCAGCCCCCGCCATTCCTGCCTGCGCCTGACCTTGCCTCGCTCTTGCCCTCGCTAGCTCCTGTCCGTAGCCCGTAGCACGCTTGCCGTCGCGTTGCGAACACCGCTTCGCCTGCGCCCGACAAAGAGGGAGACAATAGGGGGAGCCGCAGCCAGCTCCTTAGACACAGCCTTGGTAGCAGGGAGTAGGAGGGCGAGTGACGCCCCCCTGGCAGAGCACTCCGCAACCCCCCTGCCCACCCCACCTGGCAGAGGACCGCATTCCCCCACATCCACCACCTGTGCCAAAGACTACCTCACTTGAGATCCCACAGTCCCACCCACCACGTACCTCTGACCACCCCACCATCCCTCGATCTTCTTCCCCACCACCACCTCCCCTGCCGAGCACCCCTCTTGATCTGCACCCGGTATAGTTGATCCCCCCCCAGACCCACCCGCGCTTCTCCCACAGGAGGTGATGAGCCACACATGCTTACATCCTTCTCGCACCAGCAATCTTGCCCTCCCCACACAGCCACCAGCTCATTTGCCCTTGCCGCCCATTAGACTTTCCCGAGACAGGCGCAACTGTTACCATAGGAGTTCTTCTGCAGTGGCCTATGGTCTTACCTGAGATTTGTGGGTTGATTACAAGATGGGTAATCTTGTGCCCTAAGCAAAGCTTAAACATATCCTCACTCGGAGAGATTTTTGTCTTTGACGAGAGGGACATTGTGCAATTCCCTACACTGGTTGAGTCCTCTAAGCCTATTGCTCAGCCTATACTACCTAAGATCATGCTGTTTGAGCTTGCTTCTCTTCTTGCTCTTGACCTGCCCACGAAGTCTTTGATCCCTACAGGATCTTGATATTCTAACACTTATTCAGCATAGCTCTTGTTGATTCCATCAGTACCCTATATTTCCTTTCTGATACACCATTTTACTGTGATGTATAGCTACAAGTTAATTGTCTTTTAATCCCATATTTAGCACGGTACCTGCCAAAGTGATTAGAGACATATTCTCCACCTCCATTTGATCTAAGGCATGAAATTTTACAGCTCAACTCATTTTCTATGAGTGATAAGATAGGTTATGCCTTTGGTATCCAAAAGGTAGAAAGATTTTTCATAGTAATGATGCGATGTTACAATGAGAAAAAGATGCATAAGCAGCCTCTTAAAGTGAACACAAGAAAGGTTACTTTCCAAGTTGCATTGCCTCCTATTATTCTGTCCTATAGAGCAACAAGTGCTAGTGCACCAAGTGTGCAAATAGAGGGCACAAGTGATGCTTTAGCTAGTGAGCAAGAAGCAATGATATTTATTAAGTAGTAGTTTGAGAGCCCTAGAGTGCCTCATGAAGAAAGAGTGGAGGCTAAGATTCCTAGCCCATTGTGTTACATAAATCTACTCATATCTCTTGTCCCTTGAGAGACTTTAATCTAGGGTTGAAAATGTGATGTTGATGGATTGTTAGGAGCCACCTTGTTATAAAGAGGCCTTTACTCATGATAATAAACTTAAGTGGGAGCTAGCCATGGAGTCTCAAATGGATACCATTATGAAGAATCAGACTTGAGATTTGGTTGCTTTGCCAAAGGGAAAAATGATATGCCATCCAAGCGGATTTGCAAGTTGAAGGTTACAAGTGATGCTAAACCGAAGTATAAGGCAAGGTTAGTGGTTAAAGGTTTCACGCGGAGAGTTCCCACTACCTCTGGAGGTGGGGATTTTTGTGGTTCGTAAGTCAAGGAGGGGCAAGTCTATCTACTAGCATCGCTGGATGGACCAAACTACCCCTTTTTCCTTTAGTCCTCTCACTCAAGGGATTGGACGACGACATAGATAGAGGAGGCGGTGAAGAGTCAGGTGGCGGACCACATCTCCCAGTGGATGGGAGAAAAAGGACTAGCACTGTTTGCACAGCAGTGGCCAGGTTGCATGATGGACATTAACTGGTGGGTTGGTGTTGAGGTCCCATACTTGAGCATTATCTTTCGAGCCCCTCCACAGTGGAGAGCTCTAATGGATGTGATCGAGTGGCCCCTGGCACAGGCGGCCCGTTTCTACCAGTGTATAGAGTCACAACTCTCAACATGGCTGATAGATGCATTGGTAGTACTACCTGGAGCATCTATCACCCCTATGGTCCGCGCGAGGGCCACCATGGAGGACTGGAGTTCGTCATCCAGGCCTGTGGCAAAGCTTACTTGCATGTCCCATAGTTCTTCCTCCTCATCAGCAGCTTCCACATCGAACATAAGCCTGTTCAGTCAGTCACAGGTTTCCCCATGAACTTACACCTTGCATCCTGGAATGTGAATAGTCTCCACTATAGTGGGGCACGTGGTTCCAGGGAGTTGATTGTTCGATAGGAGTTGTAGCTGGCCCTTGCAGGACGGATAAACATCCTACTTTTGCAGGAGCACAAGCTCACCCCCGCCCAAGCCCATCGGGTAGGGAAGGTTCTCCCAGGCAGGTCACACACCTACTGGGAGTACGCCATCGGTACCCACGGCAGGAGTGGAGGTGTATGCACCTCTGTTGGCCCGAGCCTTACCGCCTGCGTACGGGATCATGGGGCGATTGTGGCAAGGAGGGTTCTATGGGTCAGGTTGGGTATTGGGGACTCGTGTCTCGGAGTCCTCAATGTCTATGCCCCCACTGAGGTCAGGGCACGCAGTAGGTTCTGTGTGGAGATTACAGGACTCTCAGAGGTGGACTCTTGGATTGTTAGAGGAGACTTCAATAACCTGGAGGCCTTAAAGGACCATCAGGGTAGAGGCAGAAACTACAGGGCGTGGCTGGGGAGAAGTAGGAGGCATGGGAGGTCTTCCTACTGGTAGTAGGAGCTCATGATGCTTGGAGAGACCCAGCTTTCCACAAGAGAGAAAGGTCGTTGGACTTCTCGTGGGGATAGAGGTAGCTAGGTGGAGTTTTGCTGGAGCGGTTGCATAGGTTCTATGTGGGAGAGTGGGGATGCTCTTGCGGAGGCCAAATAGGGCAGTTGGTTGGCACCACTCTGTCCGATCACTGCTCGGTCCTGGGCACTGAAGGGGGACACGATGTGTAGGGAGTTCTTTCAAGCACACAAGCCCCGCACCTCAGGAGAGCAGATACACAACCTTCAGGATCAATATGGGAGGATTCGCTCTAGCCCAGATGAGGTGATGGAGATTGCCACCGGCTACTACAGACGCCTTTTACAAAAGGAGACATCCTCAGCCAGAGGACAGTGTTGCAGGCAGCAGGTCTGGGATCACATCCCGTCCCTCGTCAGAGAGATGGGATGCTCCCTCCTAGCCTCCTGCACAGAGAAGGAATTAGAGGAGGCTTTCCAGATATAGGATAGGCAAAAATGCCCAGGAGAGGATGGCCCCTCTAAGGCCTTCTTCACCACCTTTTTGGAGGTAGTGAAGGACCCCTTACTGCTGGCTTTCTAGGAGATTTTCAGTTTAGGTTGGATGCCAGGGAGTTTATCAGCAGGTCTTATCAGTCTCCTCCCTAAAGGGGGAGGTTGGTTGGAGCTATCCTAGTGGAGATCGATCACCCTGTTGCCAGTTGCCTATAAGGCACTGGCATAGATGATTGGTAGGCGACTCTATCCCATGCTCCCAGACATCATTCATGACACACAGATAGGCTTTATCCAGGATAGGAGCATCCTAGACAATGTCTTTACCTTCTTTGAGGTGACATAGTGGGCCCAACACAATGGTTAGGGATTGGCTATATTACTCTTGGATTTTGAGAAAGCCTATGATAGGGTGGATTGGGAATTCTTGGAGGGCACCATGGAGAGGTTGGGCTTTCGCCAAGCATGGATCCATGGGGTCTCTGCACTCTATAGATCGGCTACCAGCAGGATTCTCATAGGTGGCAGGAGAGGGGAGGAGTTTCGGCTGGAGAGATCTGTATGACAAGGCTGCCCATCAGCCCCCTATCGGTTCCTACTCTTTGCAGAGGCGACGTATCACTTTTTGAGATCATGAGTGAGTGGATTATGCGGCCTCCAACTTCCAGTGAGAGAGGAGAGGGAGCTGTTAGACTCAGAGTATGCAGATGATACAACACTTTACATAGAGAACGATGAGTTGATGCTGGAGAGAGTGAGACTAGCTCTCAAGGTGTTCTGTACTGTAGTAGGAGCGAAAATCAACTGGTGGAAGTCGGTTGGTTTCCTTATAGACCCGGAATCTAGTACGGAGTGGGGCGTCCACTTGGGATTTAGATGGGTGTGTAGAGGGCAGACCGTACGTTACCTAGGGTTCTAGGTGGGACTTGACATCACCCCCTCCCAGCAGTTTCTCCCAGTCCTCGACTCTATTCGGAGAAAGTTAACCTATTGGAGTACCACTCGTCTCTCCCTAGCAGGCTGAGCCCTGGAACTAGGTCCTTGTAGTGATGGCTTGGTACATCGCCTCATGTTGGTGCTTCTCCTCGTCCTGTGTTGCTCAGCTTCATCGCCTAGTGGGAAATTTCCTTTGGGCCGGGTTGGACAGTTCCAGGGACTCTCGGGCCAAGGTGGCGTCGGCGACCATCGTTCGGTATCGGTCTCAGAGGGAGGGCTTGGGATCATTGACCCAAAGTATCAGAGTATGGCCCTTTTGGGCAAGCTTGTAGTCCACGGTCTCACACTGGGAGGGTAGACCTAGAAGGTCCTACTACAGGAGGGTCTCCAGGAGTGCAGACCGAGGCTTTGCAGGGATTGGAGACTGTCCTTGAGATGGATCTTCACAACGGCCCAGAACACACCTCCCAGATCCCCCTTCCTACGTAGCTTACTTCATGTGTGGTAGGGCCTCCGTAAGGCCCTAATTTAGAGCCCTCTAGGTTGTCAGGAGGAGATAGACCGTAGCCAGTGATCTGGAACCCCGAAGCCAGAGATCAGGAGGGGGTACAGATCGGCGAGCTCTCCCACATCCAATGGGCTGGTTGAGAGGCCGGCCTGACTCGCACCATCAAGACCTAGCGGAAGGTGTATAGGTTGGTGGACGAGTAGCAGTGGGCATTAGGTTGCCAGAGAGGAGTTGAGTTGAGAAGAAGGGAGATTGAAGCAACAATACCTTAGGAGTGGCTTGGCCCTTGATACAAGAGCCGATAGAGCTCGGGGAGGTATGGGCCGCTAAGTTTTCACTGACAAGTATCCCTCTACAGGTGGCAGGTAGAGTGGGCAGCCCCACCCATGGGACTTTCTTCACCGTTCAGGAAGGGGGGCGTCTGGCCCTTGACAAAGGGCAGTAAGATGAGGGGATAGCTGTCCTTTTGCGGAGGAGGATTCGGGTAGTGGGTCTTCAGGGGAAGACATGGCGACTGGACCCCTATGTTTTCGAGGAGGAGCTTCGGGAGTGGTGCCTCTGGATTTGGGAGGGCAGACCACTTGATGAGTTGGAGTGGGATCCAAGAGAGTGGCTATGGCCGGCCACTACGGTCGCCAAGAAGCCACTGAGGTTCTTGGAGTACACAGCCAGGATTGGCAGACGCGTGCTGATGCAGGAGGACATGGACTGGGCGCCGTCGCGTAGTAGATACTGGGTGGAGCACAACATCACGAATGCTTTCCGACAGACTTTCTGGCGCCACCTATGGGACAGTTGAGGCCAAGGAGGGTATTGTATTTCATATGGCTGGTGGCACATGGAGGCCTAGTGGTAGGGGGTTAGCCCAGATGCATAAGGATGGAGAATGTGAACACTGCACACAACAACTTGTGGGAACTCCAAAGCACTGTCTCTAGTCGTGTGAGGCAGCGTAGCTAGTGTTGAGAGGAGCATGCCGCATCCTCTGCCGTATAGCACCCAGCCTTGGATGTATCTCATGGGGAGCTTTCTACTGGTAGGCAGTCAGCTAGGGTCACCACCTTCTGTATGAGGTTGGGATCTAGGACACGATCTTCCTTATTGAGGCTGGGTCGTGTGCAATAGCTGGCTTGGAGGCTCTACCCGTCCACCAGGCATTGGAGTCCACAATAGACCGCTTTGAGGTGTGGGAGATTGTAGGGAGTCTCATTGGATGGCATATCTGGAAGGCGCAGTGTCAGGAGGTTTTTGGAGGAGAGAGACTTTCTATATAGGTGACTTTGGCAGAGCTCTGGACCTCCATCATCCACTCCCTTCTCGGCCAATGGGACCAAGTGCAGGGCGAGTCTCGAGATCGTCAGGAGCTTTGTCTTCACTTCATGTGCACTTGGGGCTGTCAGGACTTGTTTTTCATGATGCAGGCAGGCAGCCCCAAATGGGGATACACCCCCCCTCCATGGCTTCTTGCTCCCATCCCCCCCCTAGACCGCCCTGAGAGGCTTGTATATTTGATATTTCTGTGACTCTGTATCAGCTCCAGCTAGTCTGTTGAGCAGGAGCACTTCTTTGTATTCAAGGTTTTTTTGAAGTAATATAATTAGCCACACTTTATTTGCAAAAAAAAAAAAAAAAAAAAAAAAAACTATGCTGCCAATGAGGTGAGGAAACCTATATTTAGGTGACAATGTGAGAGACTTGAGAGGACAAATCACTCAATAATCAGCAAGTTGCCCATAAATGAAGCTGCCTACAAAAGCCTAATAAAATGCACACTAAATACAGTGCTGATACCCATGACATGCATAAAACTAACAGTAGAGAGGGCTGGGGCACTGGATTCTCATGCTCACACAGGAGAAGGGGAAGTAGAGAGAAGAATTTGCATGCAAAAAAAAAAAAGGCTGAAGATGGCATCACTTGCTATTGGTACCATATAAGGAAGAACAATAGTCAAAGTTAAAGCTGATGGTGCTTGAAAATCGACCTCAAGAGAGAATCCACTAGCTCCATATCATACTAGTGAGAATGTGAATGTATGTTTGATCTTGGGCCTTGAGAGAGGACACTATCCCCATCTCTATGCTAGACAAGTTGCCCACAAGTTGTGAAGGTGTAGCCACCAAGTTATGCTTGCACACAGCCCAAAGCATTAGCGAGGGCACTAGATCAGGCTGATGATGATGGTAGCACCAAGCATGGAGAGTTGGAGTGTTGGAATGTGCACATGCAAAGGAAGATTGAAGACTGAAGAGTGTGTGTGTTTGCCAAGTGGGGGGATTGGCTACCTGCTCCTATAGGGGCCATAAATGGTGGCTGACCAGCATTTAATGTTGGTCAATGAAGGGAAAAATGCTAGAAAAATAGGGGTGACTCTAGAAAAATTCCAAATAACAATGACAATGTCTGGTAGGTGTGGGCAGACTGTGGAAAGTAGTAATTAGCCTAGGAATGCACACAAGAAGCCAACAAACCAAGAAAACACACCTACACTACCAAAGCTTCTATGTCTTCGTTAGACTCTGACTTTAGCTCACAACCAAGAGATGAGAGACTGACGTAACTAACATAGGTAGGTCAATAGACACTTCACTGCATTATTTAGCAGTCTTCCTCCATGATCAAGTTCTTTATGCGATCTACACTTTTTTATCTTCATGCTCAACGCTTTGAGGACAAAGCTTCTTCATGCGAGGATGGTCTGTAATGAAGGATAAATACTCATGAAAATAGTTTCAAGAGATCTCTATTGGCCTTTGGAGGAGACAACTATTGGGGAAAATATGAGTGACATTAGTGGATTTAGGGATGAGTATAAAAGGACACTTTATGCTATTGCAAAGGTCTTTTTGCTCATTTGGCAAACATCAAGACTTCAGCTTAGCATTAGCATTAAAACTCGTACTAGACCATCCGACTATTTGTTTCCATGGAGAGGTGAAGATGAAAGCTTTTGCCCGTCATGCTGCTACCCCGCCATTACGCCCAACTGCACTCCCTGGTTTCCTTGCCCTGTTCCCTCCCGTCGCGCCAGGCAATCCTCCTCCCCTCGTCGTGTAGCGCTTGCCCCTCCTGCCAACAATCCTCCTCCCGTCGCGCTATGCCTCCCCCTCTTGCCAGCAATCCTCCCCCCCCGTGCACTACCTCTGCCTTACACCCCGCCCCCCCCCCCCCCCCCCCCCCCCCCACACACACACACACACACACACACACACAAGTTGCTCCCTCCATCTACAGCAACATCCCCCCTCCGGTAGCACAACAGTGTGATTGGTAGGTTCTCAGAAGAGACTTGCTATGGAAACCTCTAGTCAGACGCCGGTGCATTCTATGAGTGTCCCCAATCAAACACCTTACGTATCGTTCTCTCTTAGAGGAATAACTCTTAGCCATCTGTGGCACAGAGCTGGAGCTGAAAGAAACAATGATCTTTGGTCAGGTCGTAGGACACTCTCCATCTAGGGCCCAACTTTTGGATTGGCTTCACTCTACGTTGGGCATTGGTACAATGCAAATCGTGGAGGTAGTTCTCATGGTTCAAGGGATCTTTATGGTCCGACTCACCTTGGCGGATGCAGCTCGTGAGCTAGTGGATAGCTCATCTTATGCATCCATGAAGGGGGTTATCCATATGGTTCCCTGGTAAAGTGGCTTCACAGTGGAGGAATTCGCACTCCACAATAGGTTTCTTAGACATCCGGTCACCTTACTATTCCTAGACTGGCGGTAGAGTATCGTTAGTTAGTGGAGGACTTTGGACAGCTCTTTAGCACAGTTATTTTTGCCTCCTTCGCAGATGCAGTGACAGCCGTAGGAGTCCCAAAGGTACGGGTGGCTGTGAAAGATACATATCATAGTTTCTGGAGATTGAGGCAGGCAGACACTTCTTTAGGTAGTAGGTTATTGTGACTAGGCAGCCAGGGCAATGTCCGCAATGCCATGACTTTGGGCATCAGGCAGCAGATTGCATGCGCTTTGGAGCCAAGGTGGCTGTGCCGACAGGCCTGTAGGTGGATGTTGACAGCTTTATACGGGTCTAGCAACGACAAAGAGGGAGATGGCAAGGGAGGCCTCAGTGCCCATCAGACACCACCACGGCAGCACAGAGTAGGAGGGCTAGCCGCCGACAGACTTCCAGCAGAGCACCCCATAGCCCCCCCAACTCGTCCCACCCAGCAGGATGACAGACCTTCACATCCACCACCCACGGAGGTGTCACAGGCTCCCCACCCACCCGAGACCCAAGATCCCACACCCCCCCTCCCCCCCATCTATCCCCCCCTAACCCTAACCCATATCCTCCCCCTTCTAGGGCCACCGGCCCTCCCCACACCTGCCCCATACCTCTGATCACCCCACCATCCCTCGATCTTCCTCCTCCCTACCATCCCCCCCGCCGATCAATCCCCCTAATCCTCACCCAGTACAAGGCCACCGGCCCTCCCCATACCTGCCCCATACCTTCGATCACCCCACCATTCCTCGATCTTCCTCCTCCCTACCATCCCTCCTGCCAATGAGTCCTCCTAATCCTCACCCAGTACAGGTAAAAACCCCCCTCCCCCAAACAACAGGAGGTGATGAACCTTATATGCCTATATCCTCCCCTCACCAGCAGCCTAGCCCTCCCCTCCCTCTCCCTACATAATCACCAACTCATCTATTCTTATTGCCCGTCACACTTTCCCGAGACAGGTGCAACTGCTACCACAGGAGTTCTTCCGCAGTGGTCCGTGGTCCTACTTGAGAGTTGCGAAGCACTGAGAGTCTCCACTACCTTTGGAGGTGGGGATCTTCGTGGTCCGCAAGTCAGAGAGCGGCAAGGTCCATTTACTAGCACCGCCAGATGGACCAAACTATGTTTTCTTCCTTCAGATCTCTCATTCAGGAGACTGGATGATGACACACACATAGGGGAGGAGGTGAAGGGCTAGGTGGCAGAGACCACATCTCCCAGTGGATGGGAGGAGGAGGACTAGCACTCTTTTCCCAGCAGTGGCAAGGTTGCATGATGGACATTAACTGGTGGGTTGGAGCTGAGGTCCCATATCTGAACATTATTTTTCGAGCTCCTCCATAGTGGAGAGCACTGATGGATGTGATTGAGTGGTCCTTGGTAGAGTCATACCTCTCAGCCTGGCTGATAGATGCCCTGGTGGTACTGCCTGGAGCATCTATTACCCCCATGGTCCACCCAAGGGCCACCATGGGGGAATGAAGTTCACCTTCCAGATCTGTGGCAAAGTGTATTTGCATGCCTCGTAGCTCTTCTTCTTCATCAGTAGCTTCCACACTGAACAGATGCTTGTTCGGTCAGTCATTAGTTTCCCTATGAGTCTACATCTAGCATCCTGGAATGTGAATAGCCTCTAGTACAGTGGGGCACATGGTTCTAGGAAGTTGATTGTTCGGCAGAAGTTGCAGCTTGCCCTTGTCGGACGGATCGACATCTTACTTCTCTAGGAGCACAAGCTCACCCATGCCCAAGCCCATCGGATAGGGAAGGTACTCCTAGGCAGTTCCCATACCTATTGGGAGTATTCCATCGGTGCCCATGGCAGGAGTGGAGGTGTATGTACGTCTATTGGCCCGAGCCTCACCGCTTGTGTACGTGACCACGGACGATTGTGGCAGGGAGGGTCCTATGGATCAGATTGGATATTGGGGACTCGTGCCTTGGAGTCCTCAATGTTTATGCCCCTATTGAGGTTAGGGCACACAGCAGGTTTTGGGTGGAGATCGCAGAAGGAGGACTCCCAGAGGTGGACTCCTGGATTGTTGGAGGAGACTTCAACAACCTAGAGGCCTTAGAGGACCAGCAGGGTAGAGGCAGAGATTACCAGGGTATGGCAGGGGAGGAGCAGGAGGCATAGAAGGTCTTCGTCCTTGCAGTAGGAGCACACGATGCTTGGCAGAAGCCAGCTTTCCATAGGAGGGAGAGGTCGTTGGCCTTCTCTTGAGGATATAGGCGGTTGGGTAGAGCTCTTCTGGAGCGGTTGGACAGGTTCTATGTGGGAGAGTGGGGGTGCTCTTGCAGAGGCCAGGTAGGGCAGTTGGCTAGCACCACTTTGTCTGATCGCTGCCCGGTCCTCCTTACACTTGATGCTCTAGTTTCAGCCTTGGACACGCGATCTTGCCAGATCCTTGACTTGATCTACAGGAGGGAGGAGGTGAGGAGGCAAATTAAGTAGCTTTGGACTAGGGAGTGGGATAGGAGGAACCGGATCATAGAGGAGGTTGCAGAGGTCCTAGCCGAGTGGAGCAGGATCTGCCAGGAGGCAGCCCTACAAGCCAGGCAGCAGAGCTAGGAGGAGGAGAGAGCACTTCAGCGAGACCTAGCAGCCACACAGAGACCACTCCAGGAGGCACCAGGGGATGCCACTCTCCACACATAGGAGGTGCGCACACGGGCGGCCCTCACTAGTCTCGAGGACAGATGCTCCAAGTTTTCCTTCCATACCTCAACAACCTTTTGGGCGCGGAGGGGGGCATGATGTGCAAGGATTTTTTCTAGGTGCATCAGCCTCGCACCTCAAGAGATCAGATTCGCAGCCTCCGTGATCAGTATGGGAGGATTCACTTTATCCTAGATGAGGTGATGGAGATAGCCACTGACTACTACAGACACCTTTTTCAGCAGGAGGCAGTCTCACCTAGAGGACAGCGCTGTAGACAAGTCTAGGACCACATTCCGTCCCTCGTTACAAAGGAGTTGAGATGCTCCCTCCTAGACTCCTTCATAGAGAAGGAATTAGAGGAGGCTTTCCATGAACAGGACGGGCAGAAATGCCTGAGAGAGGATGGCCTTTCTAAGACCTTCTTCTCTACCTACTAGGAGGTGGTGAAGGACCCCCTATTGCTGGCCTTTCAGGAGATCTTCAGCTTAGGAGGGATGCCAGGGAGTCTATTGGCAAGTTTGATCAGTCTTCTTCCCAAAGGGGGAGACCGGTTGGAGCTATCCCAGTGGAGACCAATCACCCTGTTGTCAGTGGCCTATAAGGCGCTGGCCGTGTTTGCTGCTTCAGCTGCATCATCTATGGCTAGGGATGAATTCTGAGGCTGTGCTGCTACATGGGCTGCCACATCATCAGATTTGCATTTTTGCTGCTGTCAGCCTGCCATATCATAACCAGCCTACCACATTATAGATTTTCACTCTCCTCTACGTATCTATCACTGTTCTTACACCTGATATTTACTTGTACATATCGGAAAAAAACTCCGCTCATTGCGTCTTGTGAGCTTCCCCCGCCCCGACTGTTTCGCTGTGCTACCATCGCTTGATCAAACATGCTCGCCTGCCTATTTCCTTTCCGACACCAACGCCCCCTTGCCCTAGTCATCGCCCCTAACCTTACCATCTGTTGCCGCCCCCCCACCCCCCCCTCCCCGCCTGCACCCCCGCCGACCTAGCAATTGGCTTGCCTGCCCCCCCTGCTTGCGCCCCCTGTCGGCAACCAGCTGTATCCGACTTGCTTTCCCCCAGCCTGCGGCTCAGTGCCGCACCTGCATTGCCAAGGGTGGACCTTTGTGGAAGGAAGGAATAGGCTTAAAGAACCAAGATGCCATGGCTATGCTGAGTGCAAAGCTGAGATATTAAAGGAGGCTTAAAGACCCCCTGCGCTGCCCCTGTCTTCTCCGTCCTGCAGCACACAGTCTCACCTGGCGGATCCACCATCCGTACCTCCCCCCCCCCTCCCCCCCCCCAGTTGCTTCCTTCCTCTGCAGCATGTTGGGGATAAAGGCGCCTCCGCCTAGCCGCTCGTGTATTACTACACTGACAGTACCCGCCATTGCACACTGTAGGTGGTGGGTGCCCATCACCGTTACTTTATTCTTTATTCTTTTAGTGACAGTTTGAATAAAGGAAGCCCTGGTCACACATTGTGACTGTTGGATTTCCCATTTTGGTCTCTCTCTCTTTCTTGCTCTTGCTCTCCTGCCATAGCTCTTCCAAGTAAGCTTCAATCTTTCTCACCTTTCAACTGGTATCAGAGCATGGTTGCTCGAGCATTCTGACTTGGTTTGTGGCTCCTTCAGCTTCCTATTGATTACCTATACTCATTGGGTCTCCTTCCGGCAGCCGTAGCCGACCTTCTTGAGCCTATACATGGTCATTTGATGCCCGATTATGCCCGGTTGGTGCCTATACATATGGAAAAGTATACCTATGGTTTGTCTATGGTTTTGAGCTTGGATTGAGCCACTGTTTGCTCAGTTTTGGATGTTTATTTGTTGCTGGAATATTCAGGACTGAAGCTCATTTACTTATGTTTGGACATGCCTATTGAATTTGGGCTATGTCTTAGATGTATACATTGATGTAGTGACTCTCGAGGATTGACATAGAGCTTGGATTTGCTCTCGAATCATTGGTTAAGCTTGAGCTCGCTTCGCATCGCATTTGGATCTTCATCTCTGATGTACTTATGGCATGTACTTTGCTTATGTCTTACCGGCCTTGACATGCTTGGCCTATGCCACTACTACGTGCCTGTTATGTTGTTTGGAGTTGGACGCTACTGAGCCTTGCTTTGGCTTGACCTTTGATTGCGTGGAGCTTACTTTGGCTATTTCTCGGCTTGCCAAAGTTACAGTTTGGACTTACGTGATATCTATGGTGGATACTATGTATGGATGCTACATGGCCTATATGCTCATGAGGTCTTATTGATGCTTGATCTTGGATCTTTTGGCACTGGTGCTATCATATGTCCTTGTTGAGTTTCTTTGCTTAATATTTACAGCTTTTGTGTCAATGGGAGTGTCTTGATATGCTTGATAGACATTTAGTAGGTGGTTTATACTAGAGCATTCGGATACTTGAGATTGGGATCTTCACTTGGATGTTGCATGGTTGATATGCCGTAGTCCTCACGGATGTACTTGGGCTGATTTGGGCTTTGCACTCCTTGAGCATACACCTCTTTGTGCCAGGTCTTACCAGTGTTGTGTATAGTTTGCCCTATTACATAGGGGGTGTGCCGGCTTACTAACGGATTCATTTGACATGCTTGGGTGTTTTTTCAATGTTCGTATGACTGTCACATGCTTATTTATGTTCGCTTGATGCTGGTTATGCTTTGACAGTCAATGGTTGACTTGGTGTATTCATTTTTCCTACAGTTTGCTCTCATTGTACCTGGCTGTAATTTATTACAGGAAGCAATTATGCATGGACTGACGTGAAATCTTCATGTTGAATCATCTTGATTTTATGTACTTTTGATGGTACTTGGTGGGCAGCATTTTGCCTTAGTTTTGGTGGTATTTTGGCTGTTTACAGCAGAAAACAGCAAGTTGTTTTGAGCTGTCTGCACCGTTTTTGACTGGATTATGGGTTCTTCTTCCAATGACAATGCTATTTTCAACGCCATTAAGCTTGATGGTACGAATTATGCCTATTGGAAGAGCCAAGTTTGGCAGGTATTGCTGCAGAAAGCGCAGATACAGCCACTAAGGATGCATGGCGAGCAGCTTGAAACTATGATTGATGACGAATGGGATAAGCTTGATGAGTTATGCAGGTCTACTCTCATCTTGTCTCTCACTAAACAAGTGCATTACAATGTGGTTTGAGGAAGCACAGAGTGCTTGGCAGCTTTGGGATAATATCAAATACCTCTATGACAAGAAAAGTCCAGCAAGTCAAATGTATTGGTTGAAGCAACTTATAAACCTGCACATGAAGGAGAATATGACGATGTCTGCTCACTTGAGCGAGTTCTATGCTATTCTTAAGAACTTGACTTTGTAGGGCATTACCTTCAATGATGAGGTTACTCCATTGTTTTTGCTTGGGACTCTGAGTGAGTCATGGGATGTATTCCGCACTCCCTTATGTACTCCTGTTACTGTTTTGAACTTGCCCGATGTAGAGAGTGAGTGCTCTTCTGCAGGAAGAGATCAACTGAAAGAACTTGGATGCCTCTCGTGTGTCACATACTTTGACTGTTAGAGGCAGAGATGGTAATGGAAAGCATGACCGTGGGAATGGCCGTGGTTGAGATTCACAGAAGTCTAGGTCTAAGTCACGTGGTAAGTCATGCAGCAAGTCTCGTGGGAGAAATGCTAATGTGATTTGTCATCATTGTGGCAAGAAGGGTCATATACACCCACAGCATCATGAGTTGCGCAATGAAAAGTGCAAAGAAAAGGGAAAAGACAAAGTATAGGAAAAGTCCTTTGATCGCAACTTGGTACCTGCGAAATCCAGTGTGAAAATCGAGAGATAAATGTCATGTAGAGTGATGACTCCAATGGAGAGTACATACGCAGGGGTGACGGTCGCTCCTGGGAGAGGGCTATGCAATCTGAGATGGACTCCTTGCATAAAAATATGACTTGGATCAGGTTGTATTGCCTCAGGGCAAGAAGGCTTTGCCATGCAAATGGGTGTATAAGCTCAAAAGTACCCTTGGAAACCCCAAGCCGGCTTATATGGAAAGACTTGTTGCTAAGGGTTTTAAACATGAGCATGGAGTTGACTTTGATGAAGTCTTTTCTCCTATGGTCAAGATGACCACCCTATGCTTGGCTTTGGCCTTAGTCGCACAGCTTGACTTGGACATGTATTAGATGGATGTCAAGACTGCATTATTACATAGGGATTTGCATGATGAGATATACATGGAGCAGCCTAAGGGCTTTGCAGAACTTGGCAGGGAGCACCTAGTGGGCAAGTTGAAGAAAAGTCTTTATGACTTGAAGCAAGCACCTAGGGAGTGGTATCATAAGTTTGATGCCTTTATGTATTCACAGGGCTACAACAAGAGTGCTATGGATCCGTGTCTTTACACGAAGAAAGCCCGTGATGGCTCATTGTTTATTTTGATACTTTATGTGGATGATATGCTGATAGCAGGGAAAGCTCATGATGAGTTGAATGCTCTTAAATCTTAGCTAAAGAAGAGCTTTGAGATGAAGGATTTAGGACATTCCTATCACATTCTTGGTATGCGTATTAAGTGCGATAGGCATCGGAGACTACTCTACCTCTCACAAAGGGAGTATATTCGTAAAGTTCTTGAGCGTTTCCATATGCAAGACGTAAAGCCTATTGGCTGTCGATTACCTTCTTATGTGAAGGTCTCACATGCCGATTGTCCACAGACAGATGAGCAGAGGGCGAAGATGGCCAAGATCCCTTATGCATCAACTGTGGGCAGTTTGATGTATGCCATGATAGCCACTCGTCTAGATATTGCCTTTGCAGTTGGTGTTGTGGCACGCTATATGGCTACTCCTGGCAAGAAACATTGGGATGCCGTGAAGGGTATCATGCGATACCTGAAGGGCACAACAGATATGTGTATTTGCTATGGCAGCCAGGATACAGGAATTGTGGGCTACACAGACTCCGATTATGCTGGACATGCAGATAGTACGAAGTCCACTTCCGACTATGTATTCACCTATGTTGGCGGTGCTGTTTCTTGGATGTTCAAGGTTCAGAAGTGTACGGCTCTCTCTATCACTGAGACCGAGTATGTTGCAGACACTGAGGCTTGCAAGGAGGCCATATGGTTGGGCCGTTTGGTTCATGACCTTGGGATTGATACTATACATATGCTGCATTCGAATTCTATGAGTGCTATTCAGCTAGCCAAGAATCTGGTTTTCCATGCGAAGACGAAACACATTGAGGTGAGGTATCACTTCATACGTGGGGTCATGGAGGACAAGTTTGCTGACCTTGTCAAGATTTCCACTGACGAAAATCTTGCAAATCTACAAAAGCCTCACTAGTGAGTGCTTTGCCTTCTTGAGGAGATTGATGGGCGTTGGATGAGATGACATTTTTCCTCATTCTGTTGTACATGTGTACATTGTACTGCCTTTTCTTTTTCTTTTCACTCCTCGCTGGGGCAGATTCGCCTTTAAGTGGGAGGTTATTGGGGATAAAGGCATCTTTGTCTAGCCTCCTGTGTATTACTACACTGATAGTACCCACCACTGCACATTGCAGGTGTGGTGGGCGCTCGTCACCGTCACTTTATTCTTTATTCTTTTAGTGACAGTTTGAATAAAGGAAGGCCTGGTCACACATTGTGACTGTTGGAGTTCCCATTTTGGTCTCTCTCTTTCTTGCTCTTGCTCTCCCGCCATAGCTCTTCCGAGCAAGCTTCGATCCTTCTCATCTTTCATAGCAACTTTCCCCTACACTGCTAGCAAAGCAACGTGATATATAGGTTCTCACCAGGGACATGCAATGGAAACCTTTGGTCAAACGTCGGAGCATTGTGCGAGTGCCCCCATTCAAACACCTTGCGTATCATCCTCTCTGAGGAATAACTCTTAGCCGTCTATGGCATAGAGTTGGAGTTGAAAGAAACAACGATCTTTGGTCAAGTCGTTGGACACTCCCTATCAAGGGTCCAACTTCGAGATTGGCTTCACTCCATGTTGCACATTGGCACAACATAGATCGCGGAGACAGTCCTCATGGGCCAAGGGATCTTCATGGTTCGACTCACCTTTTGCGGACACAGCTCATGAGTTAGTGGAGAGCTCACCCTATGTCTCCACGAAGGGGGTCATTTACATGGTTTCCTAGTATATCTGCTTCAGAGTGGAGACATTTGCGCTCCATAATAGGTTTCTTAGACATCCGGTCACTTTAATTTTCCCCGGACCGGTGGTAGAGTACCGCTAGTTAGTTGAGGACTTGGGACGGCTCTTTGGTACAGTTCTTCGTGCCTCCTTCATGGATACTGTGACAGTTGCAAGAGTCCCGAAGGTACAAGTGGCTGTGAAAGACAAAGAGTATACCAAAGTTCTTGGAGATTGAGGCAGGAGGTCACTCCTTTAGGCAACAGGTCATTGTGAATGGGCA
Organism: Lygodium microphyllum; assembly: GCF_053477565.2. Lineage (NCBI taxonomy): Eukaryota > Viridiplantae > Streptophyta > Polypodiopsida > Schizaeales > Lygodiaceae > Lygodium > Lygodium microphyllum. The sequence goes on along the minus strand of NC_141143.1, from coordinate 1,677,693 downwards.
ACTAGGATAGTGCTTGCGTTGCTATAACTTTGGGCATCAGGCAGCAAATTGCATGCGTTTCAAAGCCAAGGCAGGTCCACCGACAGGCCTGTAGGTGGACGTTGACGGTTATACACGGGTCTAGAGACGACAGAGAGAGAGATGGTAGGGAGGCCGCAGTCAGTTCCTCAGACATAGCCACGACAGTAGGAAGTAGGAGGGCAAGTGACGGTCCCCCCGGCAGAGCACCCCACAGCCTCCCTTTGCCCGTCCCACCCGGCAGGACCGCACTCCTCCACATCCACCACCCATGGATCCCCCACTGACCCTAGCCCACAACCCCCCCCCCTTCCAGGGCCACCATCCCCCCCCATACCCGCCACGTATCTCTGACCACCCCACTATCCCCTGAACTTTTTCTCCCCCACCACCTCCCCTGCCGAGCACCCCCCCTAATCCACACCCGGTACAGGTGATTCCCCCCTAGCCCATCCCCTCTCTTCCCACAGGAGGTGATGAGCCACACACGCCTACATCCTCCTCTCACTAGCAGTCTTGTGCTCCCTCTCGCCACATAGCCACCAGCTCATCTGTCCCTGTCGTTCGTTACACTTTCCCAAGACAGGTGCAGCTGTTACCACAGGAGTTCTTCCGTAGTGACCGTTGTTCTACCTGAGAGTTACGGAGCATGGAGAGTTTCCACTACCTCTGGAGATGGGGATCTTCGTGGTACGTAAGTCAAGGAGGGGCAGGGTCCATCCACTAGCACCACCGGATGGACCAAACTACGCCCCCTTCCTTCAGTCCTCTCACTCAGGGGATGGGACGACGACACAATTAGAGGAGTAGGTGAAGAGTCAGGTGGCGGATCACATCTCCTGGAGCATCTATCACCCCCATGGTCCACCAGAGGGCCACCACGGGGAACTGGAGTTCGTTGTCCAGGCTTGTGGCAAAGCGTTCTTGCATGCCCCATAGTTCTTCCTCCTCATCAGCAACTTCCACACCGAACAGATGCCTGTTTAGTCAATCACAAGTTTTCCCATGAGCTTACACCTTGCATCTTGGAATGTGAATAGTCTTCACTACAGTGGGACACGTGGTTCCAGGAAGTTGATTGTCCGGCAAGAGTTGCAGCTGGCCCTTGCTAGACGGATAGACATTCTACTTCTATAGGAGCACAAGCTCACCCCCGCCCAGGCCCATCGGGTAGGGAAAGTTCTTCTAGGCAGGTCACACACTTACTGGGAGTACGCCATCGGTGCCCACGACAGGAATGGAGGTGTATGCATCTCTATTGGCTCGAGCCTTACCGCCTATGTATGGGATCATGGGGCGATTATGGCAAGGAGCGTTCTATGGATCAGGTTGGATATTGGGGACTTGTGCATCGAAGTCCTCAATGTCTACGCCCCTACGTAGCTTAGGGCACGCGGTAGGTTCTGGGTGGAGATCGCAGCAGGACTCCCAGAGGTGGACTCTTGGATTGTTGTTGGAGACTTCAACAACCAAGAGACCTTAGAGGACCAACAAGGCACAGAGAGAAACTACTAGGGTATGGCAAGGGAGGAGCAGGAGGTATGGGAGGTCTTCATCCTCGCAGTAGGAGCACGTGATGCTTGGAGGGACCTAGCTTTCCACAGGAGGGAGAGGTCACTGGACTTCTCTTGGGGATACAGACGGCTGTGCGGAGTTTTGTTGGAGTGACTGGACAGGTTCTATGTGAGAGAGGGGGGTGTTCTCGCGGAGGCCATGTAGGGTAGTTGGCTGGTACCACTCTATTTGATCATTGCCCGGTTCTCTTGACACTTGACCCCCCAATATTAGCCCTGGATACTCCATACTGTCAGATCCCTGTCTTTTTACAGGAGGGAGGAGGTGAAGTGGCAGATTGAGCAGCTCTGGTCTAGGGAGTGGGACAGTAGGGACAAGATCGCAGAGGAGGTTGCAGAGATCCTAGCAAAGTGGAGGAGGATTTGCCAGGAGCAGCCCTACAGGCTAGGCAGTAGAGCTGGGAGGAGGACAGAGAGCACTCCAATGAGACCTTGTAGCCACGCAGAGACTTCTCCAAGATGCACCAAGGGACCCCACTCTCCACGCACAGGAGATGCGCGCACAGGGTGCCCTCCTCGGTATCAAGGATAGGCACTCGGAGTTTTCCAGGTGCGTCAGCCTCGCATTTCAGGATATCAGATTCGCAGCCTCTAGGATCAATATGGGAGGATTCGCTCTAGCCCAGATGAGGTGATGGAGATTGCCACAGACTACTATAGACACCTTTTCCAGTAGGAGGCAATCTCAGCCAGAGGATAGGGTTGTAGACAACAGGTTTGGGGCCACATCTTGTCCCTTGTCATAGAGGTGATGGGTCTTTCACTTTTAGCCCCCTTCACAGAGAAGGAACTGGAGGAGGCTTTCCATGTACAGGATGGGCAGAAATGCCTAAGAGAGGATGGTCTTTCTAAGGCCTTCTTCGCTACCTACTGGGAGGTGGTAAAGAACCCCTTACTGCTAGCCTTTTAGGTGATTTTTAGCTTAGGACGAATGCCAGAGAGTCTATCGGCAGGTCTTGTCAGTCTCCTCCCCAAAGGGGGAGATCGGTTGGAGCTATCTTAGTGGAGAGGGATCACCTTGTTGTCAGTAGCCTATAAGGCACTGGCTAAGATGATTTGTAGGTGACTCTGCCTCATGCTTCTAGACATCATTCATGACACATAGATAGGTTTTGTCTAGGATAGCATCCTCAACAATGTCTTCACCTTCTTCGAGGCCACTGAGTGGGCCCAGCACAGTGGTCAGGGGTTGGTCGTACTTCTCCTGGACTTCGAGAAAGCCTACGACCGGGTGGACTGGGACTTCTTAGAGGGCACCATGGTGAGGTTGGGCTTTCCCTAGGCATGGATCCGAGGGGTCTCTACACTTTACATGTTAGCTACCAGTAGGGTACTCATAGATGGTAGGAGGGGGGCAAGCCTATTCTCTGGCCCCGTATCTGTACCTACTCTTTGCAGAGGCAATGTCCTACTTCCTCCGGTCTCGTGTGAGCGGGCTACGTGGCCTTCGACTTCCAATGAGGAAGGAGTCGGAGTTGTTAGATTGAGAGTATACAGATGATACCGCACTATATATAGAGGATGATGAGTTGATGTTGGAGAGAGTGAGACTAGCTTTGGAGGTGTTTTGCACTATAGCGGGAGTGAAAATCAACAGGCAAAAGTCGGTTGGTTTTCGTACGGACTCGGACTCTGGCACAGAGTGGGGTGTTTACTTGGGATTCAGGTGGGTGTGCAGAGGGTAGACCATCCGATACCTAGGGTTTTAGGTGGGAATCGACATCACCTCAGCCCAACAGTTCCTTCCTATTCTTGACTCTATCAAGTGGAAGTTGACATACTGGAGTACTGCCCGCCTTTCCTTAGCAGGCCGAGCCCTGGTGGTCAACCAGGTCCTCCTATCGACGGCATGGTACATTGCCTCGTGCTGGTGTTTTTCCTCGTCTTGTGTAGTGGAGCTCCGCCACCTTGTGCAGAATTTTCTCTAGGCCGGTTCAGACAATTCTAGGGATTCGAGGGCCAAGGTGGCATGGGCGACCGTCATCTGGCATTGGTCTAAGGGAGAGCTTGGGATCATAGACCCAGAGTTTCAGAGTTTGGCCCTGCTGGGCAAGCTAGTAGTTCGAGGGTTCACTCCAGGAGGGCAGATCTGGAAGGTCCTACTATAGGAGGATCTCCAGGAGTGCAAGCCGAGGCTTGGTGGTGATTGGAGGCCATCCTTGAGATGGATCTTCATGGAGGCCCAAATCACGCTCCCCAGATCCTCTTTCCTCCGCAGCCTACTTCGTCTGTGGAAGGGCCTTTATAAGGCTCTAATTTAGAGCCCTGTAGGATGCCAGGAGGAGATAGACCGCTAGTAGCTGGTGGTCTAAAACCCCTAGGTCAGAGATAGGAACGGGATACAGATTGGCAAGTGCCCCCACATCCGGTGGGTTGGTTGGGAGGTTGGCCCCACTCGCACTATCAGGACATGGCGGGAGGTGTACAGGATGATGGACTAGGAGGTGCTGCAGTAGGCATCAAGGTATCAGAGAGGAGCGGAGCTGAGGAGACGGGAGATTGATGCAATGATACTGCAAGAGTGGCTTGACCTCTCGATCCAAGAGCTGGTAGAGCCTGGCGAGGTATGGGTGCTACATTTTCACCGGTAGGTATTCCCCTACAGGTGATAGGCAAAGTAGGTGGAGTCCCCTTCGGGATTTTCGTCACCGTACGCGAGGGGGGGCATTTGGTCCTAGACAGAGGGGAGCAGGATGAGGAGAGGACTTCCTTCCATGGAGGAGGATTTGTATAGTCGGTCTTTAGGGGAAGACCTGGTGTCTTGACCCTTATGTGTTTTGGGAGGAGTTCCGGGAGTGGTACCTTTGGATATCGGAGAGTAGGCCACTTGATGAACTGGAGTGGGACCTTGGAGAGTGGCTATGGCCAGCCACTGCAGTTGCCAAGGAGCCATTGAGGTTCTTGGAGTACATAGCCAGGATTGGCAGACATGTACTGATGTAGGAGAACATGGATTGGGCGCCTTCGCGTAGCCAATACTGGGCAGAGCACAACATCACGGATGCCTTTCGTCAGATTTTCTGGCACCGTCTATGGGACAGCTGGAGGCCGAGGAGGGTATCGTATTTCCTATGGCTTTTTGCACACAGAGGACTAGCGGTGGGGAGTTGGCTTGCCTAGATGCAGCAGGATGGAGGGTGTAAGCGATACCCACAACAGCTTTTGGAAACTCCAAAGCACTACCTTTGGTCATGCGAGGCAACACAACTCGTGTGGAGAGGAGCATGCCACATTCTCCGCCGTCTGGCACCTAGCCTTGGATGCATCTCGTGGGGAGCTTTTTGCTCGCACGCAGTCAGCTAGGGCCGTCACCTTCTGTATGAGGTCGGGATGCATGATACGATCTTCATCATTGAGGCTGGGTCTTGCATAGTGGTCGGCCTAGAAGATTTACCTAGTCACCAGGTAGTGGAGCCCATAGCAGACCGCTCTGAGGTATGGGAGATCATAGGGAGTCTTACTGGATGACACATTTGGAAGGCATGCTGTCAGGAGGTTTTCGGCAGGGAGAACCTTTCAGCACAGGCGACTCTGGCTGAGCTTTGGACCTCCATTATCCACTCCCTCCATGGCCGGTGGGAACAAGTGCAGGGTGAGTCTCGAGCTCATCAAGAGCTCCGTTTTTATTTCTTGCGCACCTGGGGCAGCTAGGACTTGTTCTTCATGATGTAGGCAGGCAGCCCCAGATGGCGATACATCCCCCCTCCATGGCTTCTTGCGCCCATCCCCCCTAGGCCCCCTTGAGAGACTTGTACACTTGATATATCTGTGACTCTGCATCAGCTCCAACTAGTCTGTTGAGCATGAGCTTCTTTGTATTCAAATTTTTCTGAAGTTATATAATTAGCCACACTTTATTTGCAAAAAAAAAAAGAAGGCACTAGCCAAGATGATCGGTAGGCGACTCCATCCCATACTTTCAGACATCATTCATGACACACAAACGGGTTTTGTCCACGATAGGAGCATCCTAGGCAATGTCTTCACCTTCTTCAAGGTGACTGAGTGGGCCTAGCACAGGGGTCAGGGATTGGCTGTACTTCTCTTGGACTTTGAGAAAGCCTACGATAGGGTTGACTAAGACTTCTAAGAGGGCACCATGGTGAGATTGGGCTCCCCCCTAGGCATGGATCTGAGGGGTTTTTCAATTTACAGATCTGCTACCAGCAGGGTTCTCATAGGTGGCCAGGAAGGGGGAGGAGTTTCGGCCAGAGAGATCGGTTTGGTAGGGCTGTCATCTTGCCCCGTATTTGTTCCTAATCTTTGTAGAGGCGATGTCATACTTCATTCGGTCACATGTGAGTGGGCTATGTGGCCTTTCGACTTCCGGTGAGGGAGGAGATAGAGCTGCTAGATTCGGAGTATGTAGATGATACCGCCCTTTATATAGAGGATGATGAGTTGATGCTGGAGAGAGTGAGACTAGCCCTAGAGATGTTTTGCATTGTAGTTGGAGCGAAAATAGACTGGCGAAAGTCGGTTGGTTTTCTTACGGACCCCGACTCAAGCACGGAGTGGGGCGTCCACTTGGGAACACAAAGTGTGGTGTAGAGAAACATCCCAACCGGATACACAAGAACCCACCTTAAAGTTGAGTAGTGTATTGCGCAATAGCTGATTAGAAAAGAAAACACTTGCTGCAAACACAGACAAATCACAGCAAAATACAAAGTTGACAGCCACCAGATAGTAAAACAGCCTGAAAGGACTGTCGCCCAGCCCTGCATAGAAGCAAAAAGGCAAAACGCAGAGGCTGATCAAGAAACTCCAAAGCTAGCAGGCATTAAATGCTATCGTATGGCAAGAAAACAGGTTGCCTCACCCTGCATACACAAAACGCAGATGCAGCCTGGGAAAACAAAGAGTTTAGAGAGTCAATAATAGGTCGCCAGCTGTGAAACAGTCCCAAAATAGTAAATGTAAATGGCAGGCTGCAAAACACAGAGTAACACACCAGAAAACAGGCTGTTTTGGCTCAGCAGATGGTCACTCAGGCTGGAAACGCAGTTGCAGCAGTCCAGAAAGTCTAATCAGCATCAAACAATTCAAAATGCAAGTCTATAGCAGAAGAAATCAGCACCAGCACACATCAGATGGCTGATCACCAGATAGGAGCAAAGGCCAACCTGAAATCTGATACCATGTCAGAAAACTGTTATAATAAATTGCGTAACACAAGAGTGAAGAGAAAAGAAGAAACATTGCAAAGGAAAGAAGAACATTGCACAAGGACTCAAAAAGAAAAGGATGCTTGGGAAATGGAATCCATATACCAAGAAATGAGACAATATAGAAACAATGGGAGTCACTGGCTATATGGGCACTGTGGCATTGGCTCCCTCTCTCCACCGGTCGCTGCTATTGAAGTATGCAAAGTGATACAATGAATGATACATGAGAAGGGAGTGCTTGAATAAATAGGCCAGAAATATGCCATCAATATGATCAGGTCAGCTAGCATTAAATGCTGGTTGGCGAGCAATAAATGCCTAGATCACCATGAAAATGACAAATATAAAATGCCTAAAATATCTAGTTGTGCTTAGTGCAGTGGAACATGCATAGACTCACACATGAACTGACATATCCACTAACAATAAGATCCCTCTTGAGTTTGATGGAGTAGCCAATGCTTTGAGGGCCCAGACATTCTCGATGCCACTAGGCTTCACTCATATGTCCTATATGCTACTTGAGCATGGGACACCTTGATATTAGAGGGGGACTTCCATCTTGACATGGTGGCCATAATGAGGCTTTCATAACTTCAGAGAGGGATGGTAGGAAGAAAAAGTCGAAGGTCCATTGTTATCATTGTGGTAATAACGGATACCTTTGCAAGGGTTGCAAGGAGTTAGCGAATTCATGGAAGAAGAAGGAGAAGAAAAAGAAGCAGGATATGAACTCTTCTAACGAGTCATTCTCATTCTCCTATGACTTGACCTCATATCCTTCCACCAAGGCGAAGACTAAGGCACGAAAAGACTCATCTTCTATCGAGAGAGTTGCTTCTTCTTCTGCTACTTTCTAGTGCTGGTGATATCGCCATCTCTCACAACTCTAGTATGGTATGAGAGAGGGAGTATGAGTGGGTGGTGAGGTGGGATAGGTGAGTCTAATTTATATAGGTATACAGGTGCAAAGGATTCAAAGAGGGACTTTCCTTCCACATTGACTAAATTTTGGCAAGTTTCAAAATCCTGAAGCTAGGATTGACATCCAGGTTCATGATGGGCTTTTTCTTGATAGAGAGCAGGACTAATTCCTAGTCTGAGCTCACATGAGCCTAGCGCCTAGTTTTTGATGAATTTTGTTCTATTTTCTACCCTTGACATCTGTGTTTTTATTTACAACAGTCTTTGTTTTAGGGTTTTTGCTTTGCTCAAGATTTGAGACCACTTTTTCATATTGTACGACAGCATGTAATGTTAACTAAGTTTGTGTGTTGATATTCGGCACATATGTTTTGATTTATTGATCTTGTGTAGGGTTGGGTGACTCTATTTTCAGGCTATATTTCTTTATTTGGTGGTTGTCAATACTACATTCATGCATTTATTGGTAGTGTTTTGGTTTGTTCTTTCTTGTATTCTCTTTTTGTAGCAATCTTGTTTTTTGATGAGCTTATTTGTGATACATTGGTTACTGTCAAAAGACGACGTACAAGCGAGACAGTAGGGTTTGTGGGGAGAAACACAGAGTGACTCGATAAACACTGAGAAGAGAATAGAAGAGAGAAGAAAATCTGATGAATGGAATGATGAAGATCTGAATCACGGAGTGAATGTGATACAAGGCAACAAGGGTGTTGTAAGGAAGATGATAAAAATAGCCATGAACCACAAACCGCAATGTTGTCTTGAAGGGGTGTGAGGGTAGTGGAGAGGTTGGAGAGAAGAGGTGATTGACTGGATGAATCAACCGTGAAGAATGAGTGACAGAGGCAACCTATAAATAGGCTAGAGACTATCTAGGGTGGTGCTCGAAGGGACGGCGCTGGATGCCTAGGGTGGCACCCCACTGTGGGCGCCCAGCTCCTTTTTGGGGATGTCCACTGTAAAACCCTAAACACAAAATGGGAAACCCTAAATGCAAAACATGAAACCCAAAATGCAAAACGCAGAACGTAAATTGCATGTGAAGGGTTTCTCAACACCCCCTATTAGGCCCAAAAAGGGGAAGAAGAGACAAGTGAGGTGGAGATGTAATGCTATATGCTAAAGAATGCTCATGCAGCATGTGCCACTTGGACAGTGTCCCTTGTGGAAAAATTGTTCACTTCTCCAAGCGCCCTAGTACAAAGATGATGAAAACATGCAATGTATGGTAGGAATGTCAGACTTTGTGTGGTGCCAATAACCATAAGGATATGCCCGTACTCGATCTTGGGAGTTGGCTCCATGCTAACAAAGTGACCAAGGCAAGAAGAAGATGTAGAGGATCCCTAAGATCCAATATTTCCACGTGAAAGGGAACCTGCAGTAAAGAACAATAGACAAAGTGAATTGGAGAACTGGAAACTCAACCTCGGGAGAGAAGCCACTAGCACTGTGTATCCATGCAAGAAGGAATACGAAGGCCTCGTCACCAAGTCGCGACTGAACCTCCAAATTCCCAATCTAGATAGATTCTCAAGATCTTGGGTATTAATAGGTGAGATGATTGTTGGAAGGAAGCCACCCCATCCAAGGATAGAAGAAGAAGGTAAAAGGCCTTCGCCAAGGTGTGCGAAGGATTGAGCGGTGGGTGGGGACCCCCTTTGAAACTGGAGGAATAGGAGCCCCCTCTGAAGTTGCAGTAGATGTAGATGTCCCCTCGGAGGGCAAAGAAAGATCATCCCCCTTTGAGGTAGATAGAGAATCCAAAAACTCATGGATCATGGACTTTGAAATGTTTGAGGATGAAGGAAGTGCCGCCGGTCATGCCAAAGAAGGTAATTGGGGTGGTGAAGAACTCCTAGAGGTGGCCTCTCAAACCTGAGTAGGCGAGGGTGAAGGGTGCGGCTCATGAGCAATGAGTGGGTAACAATTCTTGCTTTGCAATGGAGCGGACCGGGAAGTTGAAGAAGAGGAAGAAGTTGAGTAGCCACTGAAGGAGTGGATTGACAAGGAGACAGTATCAAACGATCATTGTTTCTTGATGGAGCGGACTACAGAACTTCTGGCTGTGGTAGCCATTGTACCCGAAAATAGGTGGGAGAAGACTGCCACTGGCATTGCAACGATCTCCAAGAGGTCATAGCACCAATGGATCCTCCATGTGCTCGAAAGGACTTAGTGCGCATCGGATGTGTCTTATTGCCTTGAGCATAGTACTTTGATAGCCGAAGCAGAACGATCTCTGTGGCCTAGAAAGGAGAGGTGGCACAAGGAGTGCCTGGTGGAAGACGTATATACTCCAGGGGGGGTGGGGAGCAAAGGTCGAAGTCGACCAGTATCGGTGGTGTGTCCGGTGATGCCACAATAGGAGCACCCAAGAGTTTGGGCATATGTTGGGTAAAGAAGCCATGGGTACCGGTGTGCCTTGCTGAAGAAGGAAGAGGTCAGCCACGAACCATGAATTGCAATGTCTACCTCAAGGGGTGTGAGAGCAGTGCAAAGCATGAACTGCAATGTTCGCCTTTAGGGATGGGAGGGTAGTGGAAGGACTGGAAGTGAACTGCAAGTGGGGGGAGGATGCTACCAATAGTAAGAGGTTGCAACCGGTAGAAAAACACAGGGTACAATAGTATGGTGGAGCTGTTGGGTTGTAGAGAATAGCGGCAAGTAGCAGGGAGGAGATGCCTGCAGTCTGGCTGAGCCGCCAGCAGCAGAGAACAATCGCCAATAGTCTGGTTGAGCTGCCAGCAACAGGGAGGAGCCGCCAGTAATCTAGCTGAGCCGCCAGCAATATGGGATTGGACTGCCAGCAGGGAGGAGCCACCAGCAAACTGGCTGAGTCGCTCGCAGCACAAAATAGGTACTGGAATACAGCTAGGTGCAGCAGAAGAGCTGCCATCAGTAAACACAACAAAGGGGAGGTGGAGGTGGCAGCAACAGCCCTGAACGCAGGCTGGAAAACAGCAAATGCAGGAGGGAGCAGCTGCCAGTTAGGGTGTTGATGTAGTGGAAGAAGGAGAGAAGGGGATGCCAAACCCGCCATCAGTCTTTGCCTTCATTGGAGTGGAGGATGTTTGCCACTGTTTGAGCAGATCTAGCTCTAATACCATGTCAAAAGATGAGGTACCAGCGTGATAGTAGTGTTTGTGGGGAAAACATGGAGTGAACTCAGTAAACGCTGAGACGAGAAGAAAAGAAGTAAGAAACTTTGATGAATGGAATGACGATGATTTGAATCATCGAGTGAATGTGATACAAGGGAACAAGGGTGTTGTAGCACAAGGAAGACGATGAAGATAGCCACGAACCATGAACCGCAATGTCCTTCCTTGTTTCAAAGCTTCCACTATTGCAGACTAGAATTGCTCTTATAAAAATCAAGATAGTATTTGATTGAAAATGGAGATTCGTATATTAGAGTAGAATAGTTTATTATCGTCCACGGAAGGCCAAGTTATGACCCATGGAACCTTTCCAGATATACAATGATTCTCCTCCCCCATGGTAGGAAAGGGGTAGCCACGGTGAAAGAACGATCTATGTAGTGTGGTTCTCCCGAAAGCGTAATATGTGGGTGATGAGAGCCCCTAACTTCGATATAGGAGTAGTGGTCAGAAATTGGTGAAGTGGCCCCTATAAAGGGATATCAAAGTCACCTGTATGTGTGCATATGCTGGGCATGTCATAATCATGTGCTCCTCTAATTCTACACTCTATAGTCCACATAGCTTGCATAACCTCGTCTCTCTTGTCTATCCACTCCATGCACCTGTCTTGATCAATAAAGCGTGTGATGGAGTTCAAAGTCGTGCAATACTGTCTAAATACCATTGAGAGCGGGTTGGCTATGTATGGCTGTGTGTGTGCCTCTGTCTGTATGTAGGATTCCCAACATGAAGGATAGATATGCATACTGTAATAAGCAAGTTTGCCATTTGCTCCCTTGCTTTGATGTTTTGCTTGATACGCTCGTAAGAGGTCCGATTGAAATGTGTCCATGCATATATCTTCGGATGCCATATCTAGATATCTATCCACTCCCCACCCTTTAAACCATTTTCGCATATCCAGTACCCATCCTATTGAAAGCACTTTACTTTTCCACGTTTTTTGTAGGCGTATGCTAGCATCCTATGCCCATTTGGGGAGCTTACTATCATCCATTTGGCGTACTCGGGTGGCATATCTCAGTACGTGGATCATAGCATATACCTCAATTGGCCGACGACCAGATTCCAAAAGCATGAGTACATATGGTGTGGTGCTTTTGATGTCCAAATGTCTACGAATAAAAGCTTTTTGCAGCTTCTCAATGTCATTCCATGCAGATGAGGAGATGCTTCCCCCCCCACACTTCCATTCCATATAATACCGTTTGTAGAACATATGCATAAAAAATCATACAACGTATTTTCTAGCATTTAGTATTTGTACGGTTGTAGTCATTTTCAAAGTGATAATACTTGCTTTTCGCTTCCGCTAATCGCCGCTCCACACATGTATACCATCTGTGGTTTGCATGTATCTCAATCCCCAAGTATTTGAAAGTAGATACTACCTCTATAAACTATCTCGCATAATGTACTTTTGGTGGGGTCTTTGATTGCTTGGTGCGCACAGCCATTAGCTTTGTTTTTGATACATTCATCGTCAAACCACTATCTTGACAAAATCGTTCAAGAATCCCCATGAACTGTTGCATACGTTCCCCAATATATGTAAAGAAGACCATATCATTTGCATAAAGCAGGAGCAAGATGGCAAACATATCAATATATGGGCTTTTGGCTTCCTCTTCATTCATAGCCGTGAGAAGTATTTCCTCTAGCTTATCAATGCATGAACCAAATAATATAGGGGAGAGCATCCAACCTTGTTCTCTTCATTCATAGCCGTGAGAAGTATTTCCTCTAGCTTATCAATGCATAAACCAAATAATGTAGGGGAGAGCGGCCAACCTTGTTTGACTCCCATATTACTCTCAAATACTTGGGACAGCCTGTTGCGACCTCTGAGGCGGTACACCACTCGTTGATATATCCTATAAATTCCCATGCATAGATCATTTGGGACCCCTAATTCTTGCATTCGCTGCCATAAGCCAACCCTTGGTATGGTGTCAAAAGCCTTCTTAAAATCCACATAACAACAATACAAGGTTGCTCTTCAAGCCAACTCTCATCCATAAGCGCACGTAAAGTAACCAAATGGGCTATGGTGTTATGACCAAGGCAAAAACTTGCTTGTCCATAAGCTCGTTTGTTATTACTTTCTGCCCATTTACTCAATTGCATTTCCAGGATAGTGCTGAATAGCTTTGCCATGGTTGAACTGACCTTAATTGTGCGGTAGTTTGTGAGCAAATTGCGATCTCCTCCCTTATACAACGGTTGTATCCAATTCTTGTGCCATTCTTGGGGAAAACCATATGCAAAAGCATGATGTATCACATGCAGCATAAACAGTCTCGTCTCCTTTGTTGTCCATTTCAATATCTCTGCATTCAGTTGCAAAATATCACATGCTTTTCCATTAGCCATCTTGTTGAGGGCTGCCTCCAATGTTTCTAAAGTGAATAGAGCACTAAATGGTTGCGTATCTACATCACATTTGATGGGATGTACCCCTTTATGTATGTTAAGTTCTGTAACATATGATAGCATGTTAGCATTTGTAAAATCCCCCATAACATTTGACCGTTTGGTATGCAATTTTCTCCATGCTCGCCTCGGACATTTCTCAAACTCCCTAGCATCTTCACTTTCTTTGGCCACTACTTATCGTCATCGCTTTTTACGCGTGAGAGCATTATATTGTTTTTCCGTCTCACTTCATTCTTCTCCCTTAGGGAGGATTTTCAGCTTTCTACGTGTAGCCTTACATTCATCATCAAACCAGTTCTTGCATGGCAATCCTTTGACATTTTTGTGACTACTCTTTGGTTTCCCAAAAACCTCTATTGTCGTATTTAACATTGCATCTCTCAGATCAGCCCATGTGCTCCTAGTGAGATTGCTCATAAGACTATCTAGGTGACCAACATATGCTTGTTTCTTGTCTATATCAATATGGAATGCATCAGTACCTACTGTGTCCCCTGCATGTCCTACATGGTGGCAAATATCAAGTGTCAAGCCCAAAGCTATAAAAATCAATCTACATTTTCTTTATGCATAAATCATTCATGTGTACCATTGCATAGTCTACCAGAGTGGAACCTCTACTAGTTGAGTAGCGCGTGTATCCTTCAGTATCGGGGAAACAATTCATATCATTCAATATCGGCATGTACAAACCATTAACCATATCCATCAAAGCATGTCCATGAGCGTTAATGTGTATCCTCAGATTGTCTACACCAGCATGCGTCTACATCCACAACCTCCTCCTTGTTTAGCTCATCATGTGCTATGGGCTGAAATTGCATACGTCCAATACGTGCATTTAAGTCACCTAAGACCATCACATGTCCTTGTTGTATATATGTGCATGCATCCATATTCAAATCTTCAAGAGGTTTTTGCCAATCCACTTCATGTCGTGCATAGAAGGGGAACTCCTTATGTGGAATGTAACATCCTGCAATGTACATTGGTGTAGTATGCTTGAGCATAATCCATATGTACCGCTTATGTCAGTCTACTTTACATACATCAATCATTCCTTTCAAATGACATTTGTATATGCATGCAACTCCTCCTTGCCCTCTTTTTCCTACATATGACTGATATGCGCTATGAATTATGTACCCTGGGATATTCGGAATTCTACATGTCTCCTGCTCCCATGTCTCAGCGAGGAACACAATGTCAACATCACCAACCATAGCATTAATGCTTTCACCTTTATGCCATGGAAACCCTCCGCAATTCCAAAACAACACCTTCACAAGTGCGTAGCTCCCATAGGTCGCGCATCCCTATGCATCCTTTGAAGTGTTATCACTAGATTTCTTTTGTTTAATTGTATTGCTTCGGATGTTCCTCCTGTTGCATGGCGGTGCGATCCTCATTTACATAAAAATCTGTTCCCTTGAGGTATACTCGACTACTGTCTAAAAGTATAGTTCTCTTACGTGCATCCAATAGTGCATACAATGGCTCTTGCCTTCCCATCGTCTTTCCTCTTGCCCATACGCCGAGCACCAAAGACAAGTACATCTGCCATGGCAAAATGCTTACCAAAAAACTCCGTGACTTCCGTAGTAAGAGAGTGTGCAGTCTTATCATTTGTTTCGGGAAATCCCCAAATAACCAAGTTTTGGGCCCACTTTTCTCTTTCTTTACATTCACGTGCATCCACATCATCTACCATTGCATCACCACCCTCTGCATGAAGTACAAGCATGTTTCCATTTGGGGGGGTATGTGCTACTACTCTAGTCCATGTTTTTGGTGTTTCCATTCATGTGCGTGTCGCCATACTCGTTTCCAAGTCTGTGATTCTCTTGGCCTGTTCCTCCACAATTTGTTCCAACTGTGTATTCTTGCTTTCCAACGCTTGACACTCCAGAGCCAAGCATGTGATTTCTTGATTCTATGCATTGATGGATGCTTGAAGTGTTGCCAGAAAATTCCATATCCCATCCTGTGAGATTTCTCCAACACATGGCTGCTCCAACATGCCAGTAGAGAGAGGTGAACCTGTGGTTGTTGAGTTGGCTTTGCTGCATGTGACAAATCGTCCACTCCAAGAAAGGTACTCATTAGTATCTCCAATCGTAGTCATGTTTCTTGGTTCTCAACTTCTACACAACCTTAGTATCTCCAATCGTATTATAATATGACAGAGTTACAAGGAGCAGCAACCAACAAGCTATATTCATGTACATGAGAGATCTTAATCTCAATCTCAACCTCAATCACAAAATTGGCATAAGAAAAAGATGATGGATTGTCTCGAATCTCATTTGACTGATTTTTTTGAAGAGCTTCACTCATTTGGAATCCCCAAGAAATGCATGTACCAAAAACTGAAGCAATCAAAATCAGCATGTGCATTCAAAGCATGTCAAAAAAGAAAAAGAAAAAGAAAAAGTGACACAACATTATTTAGTTTAAAAAATTAAATAAATAATATAAATATAAGTACAGAAAATAAATCATTTTTCATTTTTGGAGGCTCATATCTCCAAAAGGAATTTGACCAAGCCTATAAGAGGACAAAACATTCTCCTCAACGTTCTCTTTAAACTCTGTGAGATGGGCTTGAATCAAATTCTGTTCTGTTTAACCACAAATTAAGCTCCAAGACATGTTTATGTGTGTAAATTTTGACAAAGCATGTGTCATTACCAAAACTTATCCACATACTCAAAATGACCTAAATAGCACTTCTAAGTACTATTTACACACGTTACAAAAAAAAAATTGTAGGATTTTATTAGTTCATATCACACTTTTCCATATTGTGGACACTTTCCTTTAGGTTTCTCATCCTTCTCCTACTCCTTGTTCTTGGTTTTCTTCTTCTTTTGCTCCCCCTCCAAGATGACCAAGCTACAAAAGCATGAAATGGTGATTCGGGCTCTACTCGTCCTAGTCTCCTTGTGTCTAGCATCTTGCTCCAAGATGAATGGTACAAGCTCCTCCCAAGTCACGGTATCCTAAATCTTAGAAGTAACAAAACTGGAGTAGGAAACATCATATTTTGGAGATGGAAGGTGTGTCAAAAGAGTCATTGCCATGTCTTTAGATGATATCTTCTTGCCAAGGGATGCAAGCTCATCCCGTCTCTCTTCCATTTTGTTGATATGGTTCTTCATGATCAAGAGATCATCAAAAGAAAATACTTGGAGTTTCTTCTCAAGAGTGATGTGATGGGCAAAGGTCCGTGGGCAAAGGTCCGAACTTGGTACAATGAAGAAATCTTGTTCCAAACTCCCACGACCAGAGTGGATTCTCTTGAGTCGGATTGACATGAGCAAGAGCTAAATCATGGCAACTCATAAAAGAGAAAGGAACGGGTTTGAGAGTTGAGTCTATCCCAAAGAGCCGCGTGATCGATAGTTGGTCTAATATTTGGATCATCCAACATTGTACGATGGATAGTGGGGGCGGAAAATTTCCACAAATTGAAGGTATCCAAGATATACCCCACTTTGTAGAGACCAAAGGGAGTAGTTGAAAACCATCTAGACAATCCTTCTTGAGCAATGTATGAAGAACATTCACCTACACATAGTACAGCATGATGACCAAGCAAGGTCCTTAGTAGGAGAACATGCACCTGCACATAGTACAACATGATGGCCAAGCAAGGTCCTTTAGTAGGAGCCCTCATAGAAATAAAGAGAGAAAAGGGCTGGGGGGGATCATATGTGGGTTTGTGAGTGAGACTATGCATGTTCTAAGCTTTTGGATTGATCTGATTGCTGATCTTTGTTGGATCAAGCTCTGATCTTTGGTCTTCTTTTCATCAATCCTTGCAATCTTCTCAACTGTAAGTGTCTTCGCAACAGCAATCTATTTGACGAGAATGTCGTTCTTCAGAGCTTTGTTGGTCCTCATTAGATTCACCAAGCCAGTCAAACCGGTAATCCATCTATCCTTCAAAGTATTTGCACAAACACACAAAGAATATGTTGTGTTTTGTTGTTAGGGTATCTAAATGGAGCCTCAATCAGCTACACTGCTGCGTTGAGATGAAAACAGCTTGTAGATACTCTGCAATCGATGGATGAATCACAAACAATGCCAACAAGCTAGCATTTTCAAGTTGCCTTGATGGGAACAGCTCTCACCAGCAATTTGGGGCAGTTGCCAAACGTTGGATGGCTGGAAAATACAAAAATCTGCAAAAACAAAGCAAGAAAAGTATGCTCTCCATTCCATAGATGCTCCGAGCCCTCTCTATTGGCAATGATACGATGTATGCAATGGAAGACAAACACGAACGCAAAGACAGAATGGAAGACAAAAATTGAAATGAATCCACAAGAAAGGAAGGAATAGACTGCATGGATCTGAAAATGAATGCTAAATACAGCATGGACCGAGTAGTCCCTATATGCAACCCAAGGTATCAGTGATGATGAAATATTGAAAAGAAGAATGAGAGGAAAAGTACACAAATACAATGACATATTTATTCATGAAAGATGGGTGCCCTTTTATAAGCATACAACAAGATGGATTAGGGTTTCCTAAAGAGAATGTTTGGTGGCTAAAGCGCATTCACATAGTGCAAGGTGGGTGTAGGGAGAGACTCCCTTTATTGATGGGTACAAACCATAGGATAAAATAAATTAGGCTAGGAAGTGTGTGCTTCTTGTGCAACCTCCAAAGTACCTATCATGTGTTTGTGATTTCAACACCCCCCTTCAAACTCATGATGTACACAACTTTGTGCATGACCATCTTTTGCAATAGCTTGGTCACCACATGGCTTACCAGGGACATGTCCATCCTTGATCAGCTCAGAGGCACATTGGCTTGTCTACTCAAGATGATAAGAGGCATTCTTTGCTTGATCATTTGTGGGTTAGAGGTTTGGATGGTTTAGGGGACTTGGGATTTAGACAAGATGACTTTAGCAAAGGTTGATACAAGTAGATTTTACAAGGGTTGCATGACATGACTAAAGAGAGTTACTGAGGAGAATCACACATTTAGAGCAATCCTTCATAAATAGACACATCTGGAGGAGCCATCTTAGCTCCCTTCTTCTTCTTCTTCTTCTTAAAAGTCATGAATAATGCTTCATGTTTTTCTTCTTCAACTTCTACTTCTTCGTCTTCTTTAGCTTCCTCTTCACTTTCTTGGGCAATCTTGATGAGAAACACTTTTTGAGCTTGCATCCTATGAAAACAATCTTTTTCTTAATGATCGGGCTTGTGACAAAAGTCACATACAAGGAGTTCATTATGAATGATTTTATTCTTTCCTTTGTATTTTGATTTGGTGTAGAGTGCTTCATGTTTTGAAGCAGTGTTGGTCTTTTGTTTAAATTTCAATATATTCTCTTATTCTAGAAGACAAGGTTCAACTTCAACTAGCTTAGGAGAAGGCATGTTGATAAGAGTAGTGAACACGTGGTCATACTTTCCACGCAATATGACCAATAGCAATGTCTTCTTCAACTTTAAGTTCAACCAATGATTTGAGTAAGACACCAATACCAATAGGAATGAGAGGAAAAGTACACAAATACAATGACATATTTATTCATGAAAGATGGGTGCCCTTTTATAAGCATACAACAAGATGGATTAGGGTTTCCTAAAGAGATAATGTTTGGTGGCTAAAGTGCATTCACATAGTGCAAGGTGGGTGTAGGGAGACTCTCCCTTTATTGATGGGTACAAACCATAGGATAAAATAAATTAGGCTAGGAAGTGTGTGCTTCTTGTGCAACCTCCAAAGTACATATCATGTGTTTGTGATTTCAACACCCCCCTTCAAACTCATGATGTACACAGCTTTGTGCATGACCATCTTTTGCAATAGCTTGGTCACCACATGGCTTACCAGGGACATGTCCATCCTTAAGCAGCTCAGAGGCACATTGGCTTATCTACTCAAGATGATAAGAGGCATTCTTTGCTTGATCATTTGTGGGTCAGAGGTTTGGATGGTTTAGGAGACTCGGGATTTAGACAAGATGACTTTAGCAAAGGTTGATACAAGTAGATTTTACAAGGGTTGCATGACATGACTAAAGAGAGTTACTGAGGAGAATCACACATTTAGAGCAATCCTTCATAAATAGACACATCTGGAGGAGCCATCTTAGCTCCCTTCTTCTTCTTCTTCTTCTTCTTAAAAGTCATGAATAATGCTTCATGTTTTTCTTCTTCAACTTCTACTTCTTCGTCTTCTTCAGCTTCCTCTTCACTTTCTTGGGCAATCTTGATGAGAAACACTTTTTGAGCTTGCATCCTATGAAAACAATCTTTTTCTTAATGATCGGGTTTGTGACAAAAGTCACATACAAGGAGTTCATTATGAATGATTTTATTCTTTCCTTTGTATTTTGATTTGGTGTAGAGTGCTTCATGTTTTGAAGCAGTGTTGGTCTTTTGTTTAAATTTCAATATATTCTCTTATTCTAGAAGACAAGGTTCAACTTCAACTAGCTTAGGAGAAGGCATGTTGATAAGAGTAGTGACCGCATGGTCATACTTTCCATGCAATATGACCAATAGCAATGTCTTCTTCAACTTAAGTTCAACCAACGATTTGAGTAAGACACCAATAGCAATGTGATCGTCAACTTTAAGTTCAATCCCTGCAAGTTGAGTTAACAAGCCTTTCATGTGATTCAAATGAGATGCAAGAGAAGACTGAGATTTCATTTCTAAACAAAAGAATTTAATTAGCAGCCCAATGTTGGAACTTTTGGATTGAGATCCAAACAACTTTTTGAGTTCATCCCAAGTATCTTTTGCAGTGTCACATTCATCCACATGATGAATGTAAGTATCATCTAGCTCCATCTTGATGATGGCTTGGGCCTTATAATCTTGTACTGCCCATGTGGCTACTTGGGCTGCATCCCGGGGTCTCTTCTCATTTCCATTTACAATATTCCATAGGCCTTTCTTCATGAGGATTGATTTGATTCTTGTTTGCTAAGTATGGAATGCATAACCTTTAAACTTAGTGGATCCATTTTCTCCATTAGAGGACATGATGCAGCATTTTCTCCATTAGAAGACATGATGCTGTGTTTAGAAACACATGGTCTTAATAAGTATATGGACACTTCACTGTAGAGATGAGCTGACTGATGCTCAGATTTTAATATACTATTTAGTGATAGCAAACAAGCTCATATCCCAGATTTGGTAAACCATGATGATAGCAGCAAGAAGATAACTTCATGTGAGTAGTAGTTGTCATGATTTCTAGCAGTAGAGGTAGCTCATAATAGGAGTGAATTGATGGAAGATACAGCATGAGCATTTTCAGCTTAGTATTGATGAGCTTTATCCAGCTAGTCTGCTTGTTTTGATCAGATAGATTTCTATAAATATCAATAACTTACTATTGAAGGAGGGCAGCAATGGATCTGACCAAGAGAGAGCAGCCCATTAGAAGAGCGACCAGCAGTAAATCAGTCAGAGAATAAGCAGCATCAAGGGTGATCTGATAGTAGTTCACTGCAACAATAGCTGCCTTAATGGTTCATCATAGCAAATGCAGCTGATGGGGATGAAGTCCAGTAATGATTCTAACACAGAGAGAAGAAGCTTCATTGCATTTTCAGCCAAGTTTTGACAACAATAGCTCAGCTTTGACCAGTAGCAAATGGTGCCTGTTTCAGCATTCTGTAGGTGCAATTTCAGCAGCATGATTTACTACAGTTTATGTCACTTATCTTGGTTGTAGCTCCACGTAACACATCAGCAAATCAATCCAGTAGTAGCAGTGATTTCAACTGCAAACACGTGAGTAGGACAGCTCAAATCTACACCTGCAGATCTAAATCTTTAGTATCCATATACTCAATGAGTAGCTTGCTAATGTTTTACTTCAGTCATGGAGCAACCCACAGATCAGCTCTCCTTAAGTAGTAGGCCTGACTTGATAATGACAATGATGAATAATAGTGACCATCAACAGCTCTGTAGTGGATCTTTGTCAGGGAAACAAAAGTAGCTGCAGACCTGTCCAGCAGGACAGCTCACGTAAGTAGAAGGACACCAGTAGATTTGGTTTCATTAGCTTTTGTTGGCAACAGAAGGAAGCTTCAATGACTGGACTGATGGAACTTCAGTGAATAGAAGCACCATGGAAAACCAAGCAATAGCAAGAGCAGCACTTGCCTTCATCTGTTCTTCCAGCACCAATGGCAATGAGCTCCAAGAGATGGGCAGCAGCAGTAGAAGCTCAAGGATCCATACCTAGCATTGCTCTAAGATACCATGTTGAAATATTCAAAAGAGGAATGAGAAGGAAAGTACACTAGTACAATGACATGTTTATTCATGAAATATGGGTGCCCTTTTATAGGAATAAAAAAAGATAGATTAGGGTTTCCTAAAGAGAGAATGTTTGGTGGTTAAAGTGCATTCATAGAGTGCAAGGTGGGTGTAGGGAGACTCTCCCTTTATTAATGGGTATAAACCATAGGATAAAATAAATTAGGCTAGGCAGTGTGTCCTTCTTGTGCAACCTCTAGTACATATCATGTGTTTGTGATTTTAAAAAGTGAGGGCACTAGATCAGGTTGGTGAGAGAAAGAGAATGCGGGCTGAATAGAGACAGAGTGTGGCAGCTAATGACTGAATAGGCAGTAGCAAGAGGGTGGCAGCCATAAATAGCAGCCAGCGGGCCGATGAGCTCTAGAACGGGCCGACAAGCTGCATTCAGCTGCATTTACTACAGCTGACCAATCATAAATGGTGCCACCTGTTCAAACCAGCCTGTCGAGTGTGAACGCGACCACTAAAGTGGCACAAACTGAAATGCAAAAGAATGTGAACAGACTGAAACACTCTAAAACTGAAATGCAAGGATGGAAATAGAAATGTGTGGGCTGTTAGAGTTCCAATGTCTCTGTCAGGCTCTAATGGAGCTCCCAACTAGGAGATAAGATGAACAGCATGAAATGCAAGGAATACCAACATAGAATGTTGTGGTAGAGTGATAGAAGTGGACAATGTTGGAGATGACTCGCCCTTGATCTTCTTCACCTTTTCCTTTGGCTACAAGATTTTCAGTTGCCCACATGCATTTCATCTTAGAGCAGAGACAGTTTTTGGTTGTTGATAGCCTTTTGCATGGGACCTTGTAGGCTGAATTCGTGTGCCATGGACCCAAGGTCCAAGTTGTCCTAGTATATCTCACATGTAGTGATGGACATTACTAGGTACATGTGCTTCATTGGGTCATTTGTTTGGCTCATTCATATCTGACAAAATGATTCTTATGCAGCGACCATCTTGAGCTCATTCATGCAGAGACCTCCTCAGCCTCAGTGGCAGGCCGCTTTGTGGGTTTTGCAGTACCTGCGAGACACCCCGATACATGAGATTTTCTATGGAGAGGGGGTATCTTTGATAGCTTAGATAGCTCCAGATTTGGTAGGTGATGTAGACCCTTGGAGATCTATGATAGACTTTTGCTTTACTTTGGGTTCATATGCCGTTTCTTGCAGTAACAAGTAACAACTCAATGTTGCTCCTTTTTACACAGAGGCAGAGTATTGAGCAGCTTGTGCAACCCCCCAAGATGTTGTTTGGTTGAGGTGGATGTCAGCTAAGATAGGATCTCCATAATAATATCAAGAATTCTTTATCGCCACAATGCACACTGCACAACCTACAATTTTTCTTAGTGACAGTCATCAGAGCTACCTAGTCATAGCTAGTAATCCAATGTTTTGTGCTTGCACAAAAGCACATTGAGATCTTGTATTCACCATGTGCATCTAGGACTGAAACTAGAGCTGATTTACTTTTCTACATCAGACAATGTGACAAACATCTTCATGGTTTACCTTTGCTTCATCATATGGGTTCCTTGGGAGTTCATGCACACTCAGGATCAGGGAGGGGTATTAGTGGTTATGGTTATGTCTTGGTTGTGAGCCTACACTTAAGTTAGTGGAAGGACGTTGGGAGCTCTATCTGTGTCCTGGTCATTTTAGTCAGGTCACTTTGTCCTTTGGCCCAATTTGCAGGAAGTGGCAATGTTTCTGGCTTGGGATGTTGTCCTAGAGGATTCAAATGCCATCTAGTTAGGTCAGTCTTGCCTATTTATAGGCCTCACCTATCAGTTGGTTCATGTCACTTCAATCATTGACTTCTTTTGTCTCCCACCTGCTCTCTCCTAGTGCCCTCAGTACAGCCTAGCTACCCCCTGTAGCGTGTGCAGAGGTTGAGCCTTATATCAGCTTCCTTTCATTATTCAATGGAGTTTCTCCTTCTTGCCTTTAGTGTTCTCTTCTTGTGGATGTGCATCCTTTTCCACTGCATGTATCACAAAATGGGCTCAAGAAAAGGAGCCAAACAACCTATTATGGATGGACCATTACAGTTCATTCTCAAGTTGGAGTTCTCTCAACTCTGTTTAGGCTTGGAGCTTTCTTTTGTGGTGCAAAGAAAGGATGAGTATTGGCTAAATACAGCAAAGAGCCAAACAACTCCTCAACCATTATTAGTATAACATGAGCTCTTCAAATCCTTGGGAATAGTCAAAAGACTTGCAATCAAACATGCCAAAGCATGGTTACCAAGTCGAACTAAAGGCTAGTTACACACCAAATGGCGAACACCCACTTTGCAAGCATTAACCAATCGAAGTACTTCTTTAGGGTTTGGGTGTCCACTGTCCTTTACTACACACTAGAGAGGACATGACCTATTGTTTACCTACTAAACAGGTGAATTCCCTGCCCACTTTTGGACGGGGAGTCTCCCCCACCCAATTTGTAAAGGGATTGACAAGGGTGCACTTTTTGCATTTGCAACCAATCAAAAAATTTATAAGCATATTATTTTTTAAATTTTGCAAACTGTGTCCTTTTGGTGTGTAAAGGCTTTGTGATGATGTTTGTGTCCAGTTTCAAAAATTGCATACCCAAACTATTGGCAAGGGTTAGGCGACTGTCATTTGGTGTGTAACCAACCTAATACTTTTGCTAGGATAAGTTGCTATGATCATTATTGGAAAATCTGCATACAAACAAAGAAGGGTTATTTATAGGGCGTAAATCAGTTATCTGAAATGTAAGGCTGTGATGCATTACAGCAACCACATTGGCCGTGTAAGAGCTAGTAATAATCAAATCATCAACAGACAGCGAAGTCGGTTGTAGGGATGAATAATTGGAAGATTCTAAGACAATCGTATGGTTATGGCGAGCTCCTTTTGAATGCTGCTATTTGGTTTGCTCTCCCTTCTTCAGCTGATGCTTGATAACAATACAATTTGAGTGAATTTTCCCAGCACTCTCGGTGTCTACCCTCTTACTTGCGTTTTTGCAGGTCACTAAGGAGACACTCGTCATATGGGGAGAGCAAGACAGGATCATAAGCAAAGATGTTCCTCAGGTTGGTCCTTCAAGTTCGCTTGGTTGTTCCACCCAACCCACGCTACACTTTGCTGTGTAAGGAAAAGAACCTGACTTTGTTGTTTTTCAGAGACTGAGAAAAGACTTGCCAGACGTGCGACTGGAATATGTCAAGTATTGTGGGCATCTTCCTCATGTCGAGAAGCCAGACGAAGTCCGAAGACTGATAGTGGAGTTCTGTAAAACATAGCAGGAAGGCATAAATGTGTCTTGCCTGCCATCAAATGTAGCACCACACATTGAGATTTACCACTCTGTTTGCAGGGAATGTAGTCGGTTCAATTGTTCTGGGAGAAGGGAATCATCTTGTCGTTGGGAATGTGTCTGCTGCAAATCTGTACATAAAAATGTCCTCTACTAGCCTACATACAATGAGATATGGTATGAAATGGGTTGAACGAAACGGTACATAAAAATCATTTGAGAAGCACTCTGCAGAGGGCATGCATGGTTTCTGAACCCATAAAATATAAACTGCCTTTTGTTTGGATTTGTATTTGTCCCAAAAGAGGAAACGTTGGGACATAGGCCGTTAATTGATGGACCAGAGTGGAGTAGTGTCCAACCACATATTATATTTGAGTGATTAGCCTCAATCATTATAGTTGATAGGGTCGCACAAGATAGATGTAGACTGATGGAGAGGCCCTCGGTGTCCATACTGTCTAGGATGATTAGATGGAGATTAGCCCATTAGTTGGGAGGAGAGGGGAGAGAGAGTAGAGGAGAGAGGAGTGAAAGGAGAGCCGATAGAAAAAGAGGAGAGTCAAAGAGAGAGAATAGAGAAGAGAGTAGAGAGTAGAGAGCAAAAGAGAGGGTAGCTAGAGTAGAGAGAGTGGAGTAGAGTAGAGTAGAGGGTAGCTAGAGTAGAGAGAGAGGAAGTAGAAGTGAAAGGATATATTAAGTATCACTCTCTTTGGCAACCTATCAAGAGGACTCCAAAGTGAGCCATGCATATCTATGTCTAGGGAGTTCCCATAAGTTGTGTATATATGTGATTGATTGGGTGAGGGCCTCTACTACAATTGTGTGGCCGCTAGCTCAACTCTAATGATCTCATATACGATTGAGACCTTACATTTTGACATCTTAGAAATCATGGAAACAAGTGGCCTCTTCATCGACCTCCATCCATGATAAGTGTGACCTAATTGGTTGCAGTGATCAAGACTGGGCCCCCATACTTGTACTCCTATAGAGTAATGGAGACACGACCAATATATGGGCCTAGGATTTAAACCTAGTCTCAACTCATTGCCATTGCATTAATAGTGAGCTAGTTTTCTCTAGCAAGTGTGGATTGCATTTCTAACACCTCCCCTCAAGCTACACCTTGGTTGAGGTCATAGTGCCATCCAAGCTCAACAACTTGAGCTTTGATATCAAGTTAGAAATTGGATGGGGACCCTTGTGCCTCCCCTTCTTGAGAGGTCACCCATTCTAGTATTGTTCATGCCAATGCGCGCTTAACTAGAAGTTTCCCATAATTGGACTAGCCATCTAGCCTCCAAAACCTTAAGGTGATGGATGACCTCCGGTATATCCAATTATGGCAATATTTCTCTATTCGGCTTAGGATTCAAATCTAGTCTCAACTAATTGTTGCCTTACTGATAGTGAGCTAGTTTTCTTTAGCAAGTGTGGATTGCATAAAGTGCCACATCTTAGTGCGGGGTTCATGAAACTCAACATGTGAGCATATCCTCTCCAAACCACCTAGTCTTATGTATCCTTTGGTCAGTCTAGTGTTTGATGCCTCTCTCATAGAGAAAGTAGGATCTATAAATAATGCATGTAGATATATATATAGGAATCCATGTATTCGAAATCCTCTTATCCATATGTGAGTTTAGGTACAGGTGTCCTAGCCCACCATGGTGTAGTGTTAAACACTATTGCCTTGTCTTTATTAAGGTTCACTCAAAGCCCATTGTCTAATGCATAAGAGTGCTTAGTATATCCAAATGTCCCTATAGTCCCTATGGAGAATCAACTATCAATACGATGTCATCTACATATAATATAAGAGGCATTCAAGTGCCATCTAGTCAAGTTTCTCTATCTTCTCCCTAAGACATGTAATCAGAAATCCCATCAATGTGTAGGCCAAATAGCATTGGAGAGAGGAGCATCCTTCACCCCATTGGTGAAGTGAATAGGTGATGAAAGTTCCTCAAGTTTCCACATCTTATCTTAACAATTGTCTCGTACATTTTTGGAATTCCCCAAATAAGCTCCTTAGTTACTCCATGGTAGTATGTGTAACAACCTGTTTCTTAGCACTTTATCAAAGGTCTTATGGAAATGCACAAAGTAACAGTAAATCCGTTAGCCATGAGCTCTACCCTCCTCAATGATTACTCGAGTGTGGGGATGTGATCCAATGTAGAGAAGTCTCTCCTCAATCTAGTCTATCCGTATGCTTCGAGATCCACTCAACTCTTACTCATGAATGGAGACATATAACTTAGCCAATGTATGTCCAACCATAATAGTTAGGTAGTTACTAGGTAGATTATGGTCCCTTGACTTGAGAATAGGCTAGGTAGATTATGATCCCTTGACTTAAGAATAGGCACAATAGTGTTTGTGCTCCAACTCTCTAGGAGGCCTTTGCAAATGGCTCTATTAAACATGTGTTTGGATACTAATCCATCACGATCGTGTGCCTTACCTCTATTGAGCCTATCAATAGCATCACAAACTCTACTCTTTATTAAGGAGGTGGTGGTCTCTAGTGGTGGAATCAGGGAGAGGAGGCTAACCTTCTACTGTGTATAGACTAGGTGCATACCGCTCCCACGTATCGGGGGATATAATGCATGTGGCTAGACAATGCTCTTTGAAACACTTCAAGGCCTCTCTAGAATGCCGACTAAAGAATAGTTGATATACATGTCTCTCTCCAACTAGGTTAGGAATTGCTCTCTTGTTCTACCATACCTCTCTCTATAGGTGAGCTCTGGTGTCGCAAAACTCATCAT